>NC_090929.1:1348445904-1348746404 GCF_040938575.1 Ambystoma mexicanum
CATACCAATTTTTATGTGAAGGAATTCTATTCCTTCCATAAGTTATCCCTTGATCTTCTAGGCTGATACGGAATTTTTTTAAATGTAGGCTACACCTCCACCCCTCCCTGACTCTCTGTCCTGTCTAAGCATGCAGTACCTAGCTGGAATGGCTAGATGTAATGAGGGGCCAGCAGCAGCAGAGCCCCACATTTCCGTGATGGCACAGATATTGAGTTTTTTTTCTTCAATGTAGGCGGATACTACCTAACCAGAGATCTAGTGTTAAGCAACATACAGGTCAGAGATCCAAAAGGCTGGGGGATGGTATGGCATAAGAGGGTGTGATATGAGTGGTGTACCATCTCAAATGGAATCTATATAATATCAACAGATAAGCATTTCAGTTGTGCGCTGCATACTAGGCCGAGACCAAGGTGTGTGTCGCCTGATTGAAATCCTTAGCACATCAGCCTCTGTGAAGTTTTGTCTTCTGCAAGATCCTGTCTTTAGTGCGATTGGTGAGTATTTGTGTTCAGACATTCTTGGGCTTCACATCATGCCAGTGTTCAGTTCACTGTCCCTGTGCTATGCTGATGATGGCATGCCATGTCATGGGAAATACTACCATGGTCACCCACTTTGTGTGGGTCCAATTATTGTCATACTGACTGTTGCCAGATGTGTGTATTGCGTATATGCTATCAGCTTGATAATGGGGTAGGTATGACATGGACATTCACTGCATGGCAATTCTCGGTTCAGGCAGTGTGTGGGATGTGGGTGCGTGGGTGTTTGTCAGTATGTGTGTTTTGTGTGTTTTATTTCCATGCAGTGTGTAGATCTGTCTGCATGCGTGCCAGGACACATATCGATGGTCGACCTGTGAGCTGTTTGCATTTTTTGTATGTCACTCAAGGGGGCACCCATTGCTGTGTGTTTGGATTCATGGATGTGTTGGCTGCGTTCACATTCATTTGTATTTCTCTGCAGATCCATTTGTCATGATGTGATGGCTGATGGGATTGAATGTCATGAGGCAAAGCAGGCAGGTCAGGAAGCACTGAGTAGCGGGCACAATGAGGGGCCAGAATCACTTTAGGTGCCATGTTTCTCCCTTCTGCAGGTGCACCAGACACTTTAAGCCAGCATTTGCCAGCAAAATACCTAAAACAAGGCCAATAGGGGGAAATTACCACAATTCCCAGCAGCCTTAGTGGCTCCCACGCTCAAGAGACACAGCCCACAGAGCCTGTAAACCCTCTGGGCAACGCCCAGACCAACACCCTGACATGTGCACATGCACGAGCAAAGAACGCTTGTTCGCGCTCAACGCTTCACCAGCACGGACGCATCCTGAGGTGCTCCCGGCAGGTGAAATTCATCACCGGCTGCTCCGTTGCCTCACAAAAACCCCCTCAGGCCCCGCAAGCCTGAAAGATAAGTGGAGGGAATCGGGTGCTTTGTGCAGCAGTGGGGAGCAGCTAAATCTAATGGCTTGGGAATAAACAGCATGCAATGGGGAACGGGCACCAGGGGGAAGCCATTAACATGGAGCCTCTAATACAGAGCCTTTAACATGCATGACAAGAGTTTGGAGGGCACTTCTTGTGATGCATGTTCTTTTGATGTGCCATAAACATAACGTGCGTTTGGCCCGAGGCACACACTAAATGTTTGCACTCTGCTAGACCACAGACGCTGCTTGTAGATCTTTGGGAGAAAGCTGACAACCGGCACAGGTTCCTGAACATGTGAACAGGCAAAGCTAAGTGCAATTTACTTTAATGACAATATTACACAAAAGTGTGTAATGTATATGCAAGGCATGATTGTTTATAGTGTGATCACGGCAAAGTAAGGTTGCACAGTTGATGTACCCAGTGTTTAATGTTTCTCATGTTTTACAAACAAATGGTTGAGCGCTAAATGCCATATCATATTATATCATAAAGTCAGGTGCTACTGAATGAAGTCAAGGTGCTGAGCCCCTGAATCAGTATCAAGGGTCGAAACCACGCTCCACAAACAGAAGGAGCAGTCTCTAAAGTGAATGTATGGGGGGAAACCCAGTGATTAACAACTGAGTGGAGGATCCCTATTCTAGGTATATGCTTGTGTGTGTGAATGGGTGCAGGGAGTGCCAGAGTGCGCTCTAGCAAGAAGCCAGCTGGAGCAGGCCCATAAGCCAAGAGCCAAGGAGCATGCTTTCCTCAACAACCCTTACCCGTCCATAACCTCTCCCTAATCCTCTTACCAGTGTTTTCTATTTACCTCTTCCCATCCAATCCGTGGACCCTAACCCTCTTTCCCTGTGGGGGTTGGAAAGGCCTGTGTTTTCACTATAACAGGCACCAAAACCTGTGTCCTGTTCAGTGCGTCTTTTGAAATGGGGTGCATTGTCTCCATATTGGCTGCATGTAGGTCACTTATGGATCCTGACACCCCTGCTATTGCGCTCACAGCAACAAGAATACATTGGAGCCTGTCATGCACATTCTCACACAGGTGTGCAACTCTATTGCATTGGCCTTATGGTGATTGGTGTAAATGATACATGTGTAGTCCAAGAATGCCTGGCTGCTCATAATTGATATTTGGCAAGTTGATGAAGTTATCTGTGGCAGCACATATTCTGGGTGATAATTTATTGGACATTAGGGATGTTTTTGTGTCTCAGGAGTGGTTTCACTCCATGCTTACCCTGGTGGTGGTGGTATACTCCGACTTATGTGTCGTTCATTTGGCCACACTTTGTGCATGTTGGTTTATGTCTAATGGATGCACACATTTTTGCACTCCAGGGTAACATTCTCAGGTTGTTTTTGTGAGCCTGGAGGATTGGCCCATGGCCATAATTGAATGGTACATAGGATGTGGCTGGATCATGTGCACTCCACAGGGGCAGGGTTTTAGGTAAAGTAGGATTGCACCAACTGGGTACATGCAGTCTCTCCAAGTGCCCTTTGGCCAGCCATGCGCAAGGGTTGTGCCTGTGGTTGCGGATGTTGGCCCACCAGCATGTCCACTGCCGTGTGGTGACATTGTGCAGGACACATGCTGCCACAATGATTCTGGACACAACTGGTGATGCATACATCAACACACCACCAGAGTGGTCAATGGAGTGTAAATGTGACTTAAGCACTCCAAATGTGCACTCCACTATGCCCCTAGTTGCAACATGGGCAGTATTTTACCTTACCTCAGGTGGTGTTGTCACATTCTGCATGAACGTCCTCAGCGGGTAAGCACTGTCTACTGTAAATGTATATATATATATGTATACGGTTGTCATTATCATTTGTTGCCAGTGTCTATTGGTAAGTGTGCAACATGCATGCATGTGCATGCCCGTTCATACTCACCAATGAGCCATGGGTTCCCATGCTAACCAGCTGGCAGGTTCCGGTGTAGTGGTGACATCTGGAATATATAACTGTTGTGTGTGTTTCCTGGATAGTTGGCATACACTTCAGTTATGATGCCTTTCACATCGCACACAACCTGAACAGTGAATGATCATCAATGTTTGCGGTTCCGGTATATGTGCTCAGTTTCTTTGCGGGATGTAGAGCGACATGGATGCAAACTATTGCACCAAGCACTCATGGGGGGCGCTGGCAATCCTCTGCTTCCTGTGGTGTCCATGCACAATCACTCTTACAAATGCTGGCTTCATTTTGGCTGGATATGTTTCGTTTGGTGTGTATTTCGTGCTTTGTAGATGTACGTTTTACGTTCATGCCTTCTATCAGGTGGCGGGAGTGTACCAGGATTTGCGTGAACTTTATGCGCTGGTATGGGCGTGCGATTGCCTGACCGTGGACAGTCCATCAACACGACCCACGTTTTCACATGTAATTCCTCATTCTGCATGTTCCACCCCATATTTTGCTGACTGCATAGGCCCAGCCCACACTCTGCTTGTAGTCTCGCACAAGGCTTCCTCCGCTTGCAGCGACCTTGCAGACCAGCGCCAGATCCACGCAAGCACAGGAAAAGTACTGTGTATGCTTTTTCATGAATCGACAAGGGCGGATTTTCGAGCCGTTACGTGAGCAAGTCCCTTATTTTCCGTGCAGATAATTCCATTAATCAGGGCCTTAGTGTGGAAAATGTAGAAACCTAAGGTACATAATGCAACAAAACTCAGAAAAAACACCCTATTTCTTCAAAGTAAAATCCATGTTCTTCCCTAACAAATAACTTGTAAGAGTTGTGACCATATAGTTCTTAGATACAGTGCATCAGCACATACATTTTTACACATGCAGAAATATTTTTTAAAAATTCCCAAAGCCACATTGTCATCAAATTATCAAATACATCCTTCAACAAAACAGCGAGAAACAAGCTTTATTTGGAAATATATTTTTCTCACACGTAATCATAGCATAACATGTGCTACTGATTGATCCCTCTCCTGAAATCACTGAAGTAAAATATGGCATATAGTACTTTCCAAATAATACTTACAAACTTTATGGATATTATCTTATATAAAAAACAATTCATATTATACTTGAAACATCCAAACACACACCTCACTGATCTTCAGCTGCTCCAGAGAACAAATAGATCTTCACAATTGACAAATACAGAACATCTGCACAGTCTGGGTTCTGCAATGAGAACAACACAAGTTTACACAATGGTGGCTTTCATACTGTTCAGAAATCAATGGCACAAAAACAGGACTGTAGAAAGCAAACAAGTAATATGGCCAGCACATTTGTACTATAACTATCACCATGAATGAACCCCAAAACAATCCTTCTAAAGACTACTTATATATATACATGTAGAAAGACAATTGAATACAACCAAAGATTTGTTTTTCTTTTTTTAATATTATAGCTGCAGCAAGAACCCCTGCTACAATGAGGGGCCCATCATAGCTGAGGGTGCACATATATTTTTCCATACATTGAAAATCAAATATTGCAAAGGTTTCAGATTTAAATCACACATGCCTTGAGGTGAGAATATCCAAACAAAAAGACATGTTAAATTATGTGGTAAAACATCCATAAAATAATATGATCACAGCACCAAAATTCAAACAGTTGTAGCCATGGGTAGGGCGGATAAGATCCTACCTGTGGCTTTACCAGTCTGCCAAAATGCTCAAAGTCCAATTGGAGCGATGATAGCCATGGGTGTGGACAAATGCTGGTAACCGGCGCTACATGTAACATTTTACAGATTCAAAAAGACATATTAACGGGGTGTAAAAATTCAAACAACACAAAGGTACACATGAGGGCGTAGAATCAGAAACACACGTACAATTGTTTACTGTAAAATCCATGAAATATGATAATCAATGCACAAGAATTGGTATTGCTATAAACCTGGCTAAGGCATAGTTGTAGCCACTTCTGCACCTGCCAAAACATTATGTGATGTCCCATTGGCTTACTGGTACCAGCGGCTATAACCCACGCTGACAGGACACAACGTGTAATTGGCTGCAGTCGTAGCCGTGGCTAATTATAAAGAAAAGGCATTATAGGCATTTTCCTTTTCAAATGTACTTGAAAGGTTCTTTGGGTGACTCTTAAAAGAGCATTTGTGTTCTTCTACCAATATATAACAAAAAAATATATTTTCAATCAGATAAATACTCTTCACCCCTATTTCAATTCAGAACATCTTGGAAAATGTTTCTGTTGTCTTTCTTTAGATGATTAATTAAATTTCCTTTACAAAAGAGAAAAAAGCATATGTCAAAAATATTTCTCCACAATTGGAGCATAAACCTCTAATTTCAAACACTCCATCTAAAATAATATTATAGAACCAAAAGAACAATGTAAGGCAATGCTTTGACAACACATCACCTATGTCCTCAACATCACTATTAACCCCATTCTCAAAATTCTGAAATTCTCCACAGTCTTCTGCACAATGAAATTCATCACTTTCTGAAATTGGCTCCATGTTTCAAATATCCAATGAAACCAATATACCCCAAAAATAGCACAATCTCCTAAAACTACACCTCACTCCCAAGCAATAAAAATGTATTATGTAGAAACACTCGTAATATAATGATACAATCTAATCTACAGTTTTATTGGCACATATAAACATCACTCAACAAAGTAAATTCTCTGAAAGATTCAACAGTTGAACAGCATCTGAGGTACTTGACATCCTACTGGCAGCTAACCACCACACAAACAATAAACAACCAATTAGAAAGTAAATACAAGAAAGTCCACCTTCTCTCCTCATGTACTCTTCCTTCATTTCTAATGACAAGCAGTATATTTTCTATCACAGTACAATTGAACTATACATGGAATGGCTGGAGGAGAATTATCCTACAGAAAAATAAATAAAAAAGAAGATGCTCAAGAAAAGAAACCAGAAGAAAATACATCACATTCAGGATTCTTTATATTTATGTAAGATTAGACTAACAATAATATATTATTGAACACATTTCAGTCACCAAACAGATTTTGATTATGTAACTACTTTTTAAATATCTATGCAACCAACACAAATAATGTTTAAGTGTATTTTAACTTAAATTGTTGGAATATATTTCAAATATTTTCAAACACATGAAGTAATTCAAGTATCACAAAGAATTAAACAAGAAGCACCATAAGAGCTACCCATGAAACTAATCATGGATTCATTAACATAGTTTAAAACAACTATTAATTAATGTTCAAAAAGAAGTACAATCATTGGAAAAAGGACATTGAAAATTTAAGACAAATCATGGGCAGTAGGAATCCAGATAATTGGGCTAAGGAAGATGTATGATGTGTTCAAACTAAAAGAAAAAGAAAACCCACTGAAAGACCAAAGAAATATCGAGGCTTAGTACCACAAAATGAAATTCGCCAATCATGGGTCGAAAGATACAATTATCTTTATTTCTGTACAGAATTCAAAGCAAAGCAGATAGCTATCTGACTCCCAACACCTCGCAGTGTGTACCAGCAGACACAGTGAGGGGTGAATGTGGAGGACATCTTAATGCGAGCTGTGTTATACATTTTCCTGATCATTGTCCATCCCCTCTCCAAATTAATAATTTACATGCTAGAGTTTGTGCCCAGTTCGCATGACAAATATGACAGATTTAACAAGTGTGCATGTCCATGAAGTTGCAATGGCAGTATTGGGTCTCCGGCTCATACTAAGCCTAGTTTCAAGAAAGAACACAATACATTACAACCAAAGCACACGGTTTGAGTTTGCTCTACATTGTTCTGGTGTTTACATGAGGATGAGGCTTGTGAGCACAGACAACACTTGGATTGCAGTTCATACGAGTCACAAGGTTTCTTTGCACAGAACAAACAGTCTGCTCTCGGTCAGCCTAAATGTTGACACAACTCAAAGATTGTTCGGCTCGGCTGCAGTTAAAAACAGAGTCCACCATTTTAGGACACAAAGCAAGAGTTAAAATCAAAATGGCGGATGATTCTTAAATTGGCGGCGAAGTAGATCAGAAATCGGAGCATTTCATCGCGGTTTTCTGTGCAACGCGAATGGGCTTAGGCCAATATTCATAAGGCGGTTTTATATGAATACAGTTTAACACCACAACCACATCCCCCCTCCCAAATAAACCTGTTTTCAACAAGCATTGTTTGTATATTTATTTACCTTTTTTTTTCCAATAACACCTTTTATTGGCATTTATAGAAAACATTAGCTTCAATATTCTTAATGGCATGTTACCAAGGTATCGTGTAAACAAACAAAAGACAACTTAGCCTCCACTGAGGCAAACAGGGACAGGGTGGGGTGTTCACGGGGGTATACCAGTAGGGGGATCGCTGCAGTCTCGGATCATTGGAACAGGGGGTGCGTTCAGTGACGACGGTGAGTTAGGCGGCAAATGTTACAAGCTGAGGGTGTCTAGTCCATTTTCGACATCCAGCGGAGAGACGGTGGTTGTCTGGCCACTCTGGGAAATTTCTCTACGTAGCCTAGAAATGGGGACCAAATGCTGTAGAACTCACTTCTGTTGCTGAAGCGGAGGGCAGTGATTTTCTCAGCTGCTACAATGTCCCAGCACTTTACCCACCATACAGTGATCGCCGGGCCCTCCGGGAGTTTCCACAGCCTGGTGATTGAGATTTTGGCTGCAGTGAGTAAGTGCGTGCAGAGGCCTGCCAGGTTGCCTGACATTGGGAATTGACCCTCCCTTGTGTCGCCTAGTAGGACCATTCCCGGATCGCACGGGATCGTTAGGCCCATGATGAGACGGATATGTTCCAGGACTTCCTTCCAAAACCTGTCTGCCTTCGAGCATGACCAGAGCAGGTGGAACAGCATTCCTGTGTCCTTGCATTCTCTCCAGCAGTGTGGCGGGATGGATGGGTTGCATTTCTTTAGGATTTCTGGTGTGATGTAGCACCTGTAACAAACCTTGATAACCCCACTTTGTTTGTGACACACTTGGAGGTTTTGTGGGTTCTCACCCAGATACGACTCCAGCACATGTCTCGCTCCCACCGTTCCATGTAGGTTTCGTTTGAGTCCGGGGCTACCCTGTCTAGTAACCTGTATAGGGCTGAAATCTTTGTTTCAGTGCTGTGAGTTCTCTGTATTCTCATGTTCTCATCGAATCGTGTGATAGCCAATGTCGAAGTTGGGCATATAGGAACCTCTCGATTTCCGGGACCTGGAATTTTCTTTTGAAATCTTTGAAGGTAAGTAGGGTGTCCCCTTCGAAGAAATCCACCACCAACTTCAAGTCGCCTGCCTTCCATCTGGGGAAGACACCTTGCCCTATCCCAGAAGTGAAGTCTGGGTTCTCCCAGATCAGGGAGAAGGGGCCCACCTTGCTCCTGCAGTTCCACTTCCTGGCTGCCGACTTCCAACTCTTCACTGTGTTCCTAGTTGACATGAGAGGCCCCGAGTTTGGAGGGTTCTTCGGCCCTGTGATATGTGGCAGGGATTCCAGTTGGTAGCGGCTCCAGTCCTCCTCCAATGTCAGTCATCAGGGTTTGTTGGTATCTGATTGCCAAGTGAACGCTGCTGAGAGCTGGCAGCCAGGCTGTATCTCTCAACCTCAGGGGCCCCCAGGCCTCCAGATCCGGGGCTTCTTAGCAGGATCTCCCTGGCTACTCGTGGATTCATGCCCCCCCATATGAATTTCAGTATGCTTCCTTGAAGTTTCTGCCTGGCCTTCTTGGGGACCAACACTGGGAGAGCTTGGCAGTGGTGGAGCAGTCTGGGGATCAGTTTCATTTTTAGTGCCGTGATCCTCCCCATCCAGGATATCTCCTGGTTTTGCCAGCGGGACATTTTTGATTGCAGGTCCTTCAATAGGGGAGGGGAATTCAGTTTGTACGTGTGTTCTGCTAGCTTGGGTAATCGGATGCCGAGGTTGCTCAGGTGTGATTTGGCCCACGGGATCGGGAGGCTGCCCGACAGCAAGTCTAGTTTTGCTTTGGGAATGTTGATGCCCAGTGCTACCGACTTCTTGGGGTTAATATGAATCCGGATGCAGCTTTAAAGCTACTCAACTCCTCCCCTAGCTCCGCAAGAGATGTGCCTGGGTGGGTCAGTGTCAGCAGCACATCATCCGCGTACAGGGCTGTTTTATATGTTTCATTCTTAAACTTAAGTCCCCGGACTTCGGAGCTCTCGCGGATCCTGGAAGCAAATGGCTCCATTGACAGTGCAAAGATGAGATGTGACAAGAGGCATCTGTGGCGGGTGCCTCTGGTGATCACTATTTTGGGGGAAGTAGACCCATTAATTCTGAGGGTTGTGGTGGGGTGCTGATAATTTGCCAATGTCCATTTCTGGAATTTGGGTCCCACCCCATAATGCCTCTGCACTACTCCCATAAAGCCCCAATCCCGCATGTCAAAGGCCTTGTGTGTGTCGAGCGACACCACCGCCAGTTCCACTCCAATTATGTTGACCGTTTCAATGACGTTTAGTGTCCGTCTGATGTTGTCCAGTGTGTTACGGCCTGGGGTGAAGCCCGTCTGGTCTGGGTGTATGAGATTCGGAGGTGTCCGGCAAGCCTGCATGCCAGGAGTTTCGAGAAGATCTTAGAGTCTACGCTCAGCAGGGCGGTGGGGTGATACGATGAGCAGAGTTATGGATTTGCACCGGGCTTCGGGATTAGGACCGTGACAGATTCCTCCATGGAAGGGGTGACCGAGCCCGTTTACAAGAAGGTGTTGAACAGAGAGGCCAGGTGAGGGGCCAGGATGTGGACATACTTCTTATAGAATGGTAGCGGGAAATCCATCCGGGCCCGTGGCTGTGTTTTTCATGCATCGAATCACTTCAGTCACCTTCTCCGGGAATATGGGATCTTCCACGGAGTCATCTGTGAATGATGAGGTAGCTTCGGGGCCGCTTCAGATACTCGGCGTGTAATTACACACCCGTGGGCTTCCCTGACATCACCTCCCAGTGGTGCTCGGTCATGATGGCTAGCTTTTCGGAGTCCAGGCAGCGGGGTTTCCCCTATCGGTCCCGTATGACTGTGAAGTTATTCCTGGTGTGCAGTTTCTTCAGATTGTGCACAAGCAGACGGTTGGCCTTGTTACTGTTCAGGTAGTAATACTGCTTCGTGTATGTTAAGGCTCGGGCTGTCCGATCCGCCAGGTGCATTTCGAGGACTACTTTTGCTTTATGAAGTTCGTTCCATGACTTGGCCGACTGGCGCTTCATGTGGGTTGCTTCTTTCTCTGCCTCCTCCATTTCTAGTTCCCTTAGTCTAAGCTGATGTCTGCGCCTGTGTGTTGCCGAGCAGTTTATGGCAACACCATGGATAACGGACTTCATGGCGTCCCATACCATCGCCTCTGTGGAACCTTTACCCACATTTTCTGTGAAATAGTTTACCAAGGCCTCCGAAAGTTCCTGGCTGTCTGCTGTATCCGAGCGAAGGTAGTCCTGTAACTTCCATGCCCTTTGTGGCAGACCTGGCAAACCTTCCGCCTGGAGTTGCGCTCCTACTGGGGCATGATCCGAAATGACCCTCATCCCTATGTGGATGTCAGCGATGCAGGGGAACAAGGCACTCGAAAACAGTAGGAGGTCTATCCTGGAAAGACCTCTGTGGACGTGTGAGAAAAAGGTGTAATCACGTACTTTGTCGTTAGCCAGCCTCCATGCGTCGATTGTACCCGTCTCTCTCTTATTTTTAAAGTATGTACAGAAATAAGTATTATTAATGAATAAAAAGTATTACAAATGATACACTAACTGTTTACAAATTATACACTGAACACATCTTTAAAAAAAATTCCAAGACACTACCCACATACATGCATATAATTTTTTTAAAATACATTTCTATAGCCGCAGCTGCACGGTGCACCCATGGGTAATAACACAGGTGTGGCACGGGTTTGGGATAGCAATGAGTAAACACCCCCAGTTGTTACTGTTCATAGACACGATCATCAATAGACCAATGCGTCACTTTTTTAAGTGCGTGGCTATAGTATTGTGTTGTGTATTAAAAAACTGAGTATGTAATGTGAATGACAAAAGCGACAGTAGTGATACAATGGTAGTTGAAAGATCAAGAGTAAATGACTGCTCATGTAGTTTTTTTTTTAATAACTCTGTTTATTGAATTTAAACAACACAACAAGAACGTAGATGTTAATCATAGACATACATCAGAAAAAGAAACAAGGCAATATCAACAGCGGTAAGGGCACTGCAGGGCCAAGGGGCCGTGAGACGGTTGCGAGACAAATAAATGTTGGTAACACAGGTTATGACTTACGTCCACCAGTCAAGGGAAGGGTAAGGATGGGGGGGAAAGGGAGTGAGGGGGGAAGGAGGGGGAGGTCAGAGGGGGTGGATTTCGGTGAGCATCGAGCAATTTACCCCATATCTTTTCAAATTTGCGGGGGCAACCCCGCGCGTTATAGATCCGGCGTTCTGAAGCTGCGCATCTGTCCAGTTCATTGCTCCAGCGGTTCAGGCACAGTGGGTCTGCAGAGCCCCAGTTAGCCGCAATGAGTCTTTTGCCCGCCCCCAGCGCAACCACCAAAAACATTTTTTCATATTTTGTCAAGTCCACTTCTCCCCAGATGCCCAGAAGTGTCATTTTGGGATCCTTAGGAATTGGCGTCGCCAGGACTGTGGAGATCGTATTGATACAGTCCCTCCAGAAGACTTGTAACACTTGACAGTCCCAGATGATATGGTAGAAGGTGGCCTGCTCAGTTTTACATCTAATGCATGTCCCATCCTCGGATCCCCCCATCTGGCCATGGCAGTGCGCGAATAATAAGAGTGATGAAGGATTCTCAGTTGTATTAGTCTGAGCTTGGTTTCTATCCCAATTTCTCTAGGGGACATTAATGCATCTATCCAGTCTTCAGGTTCCAGTTCACCTAAGTCCCTTTCCCACCTTTCTTTGAGCCCATCGAGTTGTGTGGCCCCGAAGGAGTTGAAGGCCTGATAAAGGGTAGAGGTGACCTTGGAGGGAATACGTTGTGGGAGGACATTGGTCTCATGGGAGAGCAGGGGGGTATACTTGTTGTGTCAGGGAACTGGGTGCGGATGGCATGGGCCAGCTGCGCATGCCGAAACTGGTCCATAAGTGCCAAGCCAAATTACTCTCGCATGGTCTCAAAGTCTAGGAGGTGACCCCCCTGGATAACATGTAATAGTGTATTTATCCCTTTTGCTCCCCAATCTTCAAAAGAGCCCATTTTCACTATTTCCGGGAGGTGCGCGTTCTGCCATGTGGGTTGGGATAGTGTTGGTTTCCCTTTCGAGCCGACCAGTTTGTGTGCGTCCCGCCAGGCGCGGCGGATATGGTGCATTATTTTTGGTAGCGTCGGGAGTTGGTTGTTGGTGGCATACAGGATCGGCAGTGGGGTTATTGGGGACATGGTCTCTATTTCAATACGGATATGTGGTAGTGTGGGATATGCGTGTAGCCAGTCGTTTACCACCCCGATCTGTGTCACAAGGTAATACGTACGTATGCAGGGTAGACCAATGCCTCCCTCCCATACCGATCTCTGGAGCGTGTTAAGGGCAATTTTGGGTTGTTTCCCTCCCCATAGCAGTGTGCGAAGGTTCTTGTCAATAAGTGTGAACGTTTCCTGGGGGATGGTGAGCAGGGCGTTCTGGAGAACATACAGGAGTCTGGGGAGGGTCATCATCTTGAATAGTGCGGCTCTAACTATTAGCGATAGGGGGAGTGATTGCCAGTGTGAGACTTCTCTATTAAACCGCTCTATTAATGGCTGAATGTTGAGTTGGAGGAAACCTTCTAGTGTCGGGTCAAGCCGTATGCCCAGATATTTAAATTCCCTGATACATGGTATGGGCAGGTCTAAGGGATCGCAGACTCGCCGCCTTGGATCGGGAAGTAAATGGTTTTGGCCTCATTCACCTTTAGGCCCGCAAAGTTTTGATACTCCTTAAGGATAAGGGAGACAGTCGGGCATGAGATACTCGGGTTGCTAAGGTATATAAGGAGGTCATCCACGTAGAGCGAGAGTCGATCCTCCCCTCCCCCATTCAGGCATCCGGACCAATTATTGTTCGCTCTGAGTTCTATTGCTAGTGGTTCGATGGCAAGGAGGAAGAGGAGTGGAGACAATGGGCACCCCTGCCTAGTGCCTCGGCCCAGAGGGAATGGTTTGGAGGACCTACCGTTTACCCTCACCGTGGCCTCTGGGGATGCATGGAGGAGTTTGACCCATGATATGAATGTTTGCCCGAGGTTCATTCGAGCCATGATTGCCCACAAAGCATCCCACCCCACAGAATAAAATGCCTTCTCAAAGTCCACTGCCAGGAGTCCAATGGGGCTGGTATTTCTTTGGCTCTACTCAGCGCAAGTTGAATTCTGCGTAAGTTCATGCGGGTGGATTTATTGGGCATGAATCCACATTGATCTGGGTGGACCAGAGTCTCAATCACCTTCAATAGTTTATTAGCGAGTGTTCTGGCGAGGACCTTGGCTTCACCGTTGATCAGTGAGATGGGACGGTAGGAGGTGCATTCCTCTGGGGGTTTTCTGGGTTTATGTATGACAACTATGCACGCCTTCCTGAGGTCTGGGGGGAGTGCCCCTTGTTCTTTGCTACGTAGGAACATACGGTGCATATGAGTCGATAGTGTGCCACAGAGGCATTTCCAGGTCTCTGTGGGGAAGCTGTTCGGGCCTGGAGTTTTTCCAGGTTGGAGCTGTGCGAGCGCCTCTTGTATTTCAATCTCTGTGATTTCAGCATTCAGGTGGTCTGATTGGTGTTCTGAGAGTTTTGGGATCTCTATCCGGTCGAGATAGCATGAGGGCTTGAGTGCAGGAATTCCGGTGGGTGGAGTATAGAGTTTCTTGTAGTAAACAACAAATGCTTCCACAATGTCAGAGTCTTCCATCAACAATGTTCCCTCCGGAGATTTGCACCTGTTCTCTGCTTTGTTCACGTTTCTCCAACCAGGCCAGGGCTTTATTTGCTTTATCACCTCGTTCATAAATTTGGCTCTGGACTAGCTGATGGGCTGTTCGTGCGTTGTCCAGAGCTAAGTTGCTGAGGGCATCTTGTGCCGTGATCAGGGCCTCCTTTGCTTCTTGAGTGTTGTGTGCTAGGATTTGCTGTTCGAATTCCAGGACTTGTGTTTCTGCTTCCCTGATTTTTTGGGCGTGTCGTTTTCGGTGGGCGGAGACCGCTGAGATAGCTGAGATAGCTTCTCCTCAGAGGACTGTTTTATATGCCTCCCAGATCGAGATCGGGCATTCCACCGAGCCTTCGTTTATTTCGAAGTATTCTGCAGTCTTTTTTTCAAGTTCTTCCGCGATTTCAGGGAGCCACAAGTGGTATGTGTTCAAGCGGCAGTTGCTATCCGGGCATTGGCAGGCATTCTTCATGGTTATAAGGAGCGGAGAGTGGTCCGAAATTCTCCTTGTGAGGAATTCAGCAGATAGAAGTCTGTGGTTTGTGCTACAGGGGATGAAGGCATAATCAATCCTTGAGAGTGATTTATGCACGCCGGAAAAAAAGGAGAAGCCAGCCTCGTCGCTATGGAGTGAGCGCCATGTGTCCGTTAGCCCCTGTGCTTCGGCGAACGTGGTGAGCGATGTCGGGGCAGAGCGGCTTCCAGGTCTCCTGTAAGATCTATCGACTGTGACGTCCATCACTTCGTTGAAATCTCCTCCTATCACCCACAGGTTAGCCTCCTCTTCCAGGAGCAATTTCCGTACTTCAGTCAGCAGTTCTTTCGTGAGCGTGGGGGGGGCGTAGATTGCGGCGAGGCCCCATTTCTCACCCCAGATGTCTGCAAGCAGAATCACATAGCTGCCCCGAGGATCGGTTCTGACTTTCCTGACCTATAGGGGACTCGTTTATGGACGGGTATCATCGTATCCCTGGCGCCTTTTGTGAATCCGGCATGGTAGGCTAGCGGGTAATTGGATCTTTTGAAAAGGTTGGTGTTTATGCCAATCAGATGTGTTTCATTTAGGAGAGCTATGTCGGGTGAATACCGGTTGAGATACTGGAGCACCAGTCTTCGTTTTACGCTGGAGCCAAGGCCGTTAACATTCCAGGACAGTAAGGATAGTGTGTTGGTGTTTACTTGATCTGCGTAGGTCTCTTAACGGGGCATCTGGAAGGATTAATGGCGGTCTCGTGTGTTTCCAAGGTGTGCAGAAGTATTCACCAGAGGGAGACGTCCGGGGGTTGCCCCATGATGGTGTGGCTGATGACTGGGTAGCTTGGGTGTCATTGGCCTCGCCCGTAGACAGTGTTTGATTCTCTTGCCAGCATATGTCAGTGTCATGCCTTCTCATCCTGTGATTCTGATCGCTTACACCCTTAAAACTCCCCCCACCATGTACTTCCCCCCCAACTGGGAGCACCTGTCGCCCAAACATTAAACTTATAACTTGGAAAACTTCCTCAGGATGACCCGTACTGGGGTAGCACCCACAACGCATGAGGAGCGGCAGCCGCTAGATGAACGTTCCCGTGTTGCTGTACTGAAGGTTAACCCCCATATTGCGGAGGCCTTATCCCTTTTCCGTGGGGCTCATGGCCAGGTGCTGCATAGTGTCGCCATCCGCATTGGTCGGAGATCGAGAGGGCAAGGGCCACCCAGACCAGGGCTTCTGTGTAGGCGGGTCAGGCGGTGCGCGCCGTGCTCTGGAGTCCGTGAGGACTTGTGTTTTGAGCCAGTCCCATGCATCTTTGGGGTTGTAGAATACATGAGTGGTGCCCTCGTAATGGACTTTAAGCAGTGCCGGAAAGAACAGGGCATATTTGACTTATAGCGACTGGAGTTTCTTCTTGACGGAGTCAAACGACTGGCAGGCCTTTTGAAGTTCCTTGGTGTAATCAGGGTAGAACCTGACCCTGTAGCCGTTGTATGTGATTGGGCGGAGGCCCTTGCCATTTGTAGGATCGCATTGCGGTCGCGATAATTCATTAGATGTGCAATTATTGTTCTAGGCGGGGCTCCCGGGGTAGGTTGGCCGATGGGCACCCTGTGTGCCCTTTCTATGAAGAAGAATTTGGATAGTTTTTTGGGGGCGAAGACATGAGCGAGCCAATCCTCAAGGAAAAGTTCAGCGCTGGGGCCTTCCTGCTTCTCCGGTATCCTGAGGATCCTAAGATTATTACGTTGCACCCTCCCCTCACTGTCCTCAGCGCGATATTCCAGCTGGTTGACTTTTTGGGTGATTGCAGTGAGTTGTTGTTCCAGCCGGTGGACAGTGTCTTCTGTGGCTGACACCCTCTGTTCGGCTTCACCGACCCTAGCCGACAGGTTGCGTAGATCCTGGCGTATGAGGGACACCTTGGTTGATAGGCCTCCTATTTTGAGTTCCTGTGATGTTTTCGAGACCCCAATCGCTTTCATGAGGTCTGTCAGAGAGATTGGGGGGTCATGAGGCTCTTCACTGACCCCTTCCTCTTCTGGAGACTGAGTCCCAGGGCGGGCAGGAGCCCCCATTGTGTAGAGGTCCATTTTACTTTGAAGAGTTTGCCTTTTGGACTTTTCTTTTCCCATGTCATGGTTGATCCGCCAGGTATGGCGGCAGGTCCGGGTATCTCACGTTGTCACCCCAGGAGGGTGAGTGTGGGAGGGACCTTGCGTGGGTCAGATGGCTGTGTAGAAGCAGCACATGTTGCCCACCGTGTGTCCGTGCGAGGGCTGCACCGAAGACAGCAGATCGTAATCTCTATGGGTATAGGCCTCTCCTCCAGGGCAGCCAGACATATGGGGAAGGTGCAGCGTGAGTGGGGGAGAACTCGCCCCTGTGGTAGTGGTGCCCCGTGGGGGGCGTTCTTCTGCATGTCTCCCTGAGTTGCAGTCACTGCACAGCGGGGGAGGGAGAAGAAAGTCTGGGGGTCCACCATGGACACGGGGGGGCTCAGTTGGTCATGAGGAGAGGTGCCTCCTGCCACCGCACCTCCAGCTCAGCTCGACTGCGCGTAAGCCTCGTGGGGGGGACCGCCCCACTATTCCATGCATTGGTGTAGTGCTGACCAGTGCCTATCCCCGTCGCATGCAGTGACCTTCATGGGCTCCGTGGGCTTTGCTGCTGGCCTGGTTGTATGAGGGGCCGTGGGGGGGAAATAGGGCGAATCCCCACCCCACACACACGCGTACCTTGTTGTTGTTGGGTCCGTGTGCAGCGTATCGTCCACCAACAGGGGATCGCAGCACACGCTCTCCTTGTCGTGCTGTGACTCGACCCCGGGCGTTGCAGTCTTGCTGATGGGGGGGAAGGGATTTCCAGCAGGAAAGCAGGCAATGTGGGCCCGGGCCGCGGGTGAATATGCAGATTGGCGTCACAGTTCGTGCAGGGGGTATGGTGGAGTGTTTCACCCGCTGTCTTCCATTGTTTCAGGGCTCCACTTATCTGCTGTGCTGTCGGGGGGGTGGAATGCCGTTATGGATGGCCCCAGTTGTGGCTGCTTCAAGTCTCACTGTCTGCAGAATCCCCAGGGTCGGGCAGGTGAAGGGGACCGCAGTTGGTTATCCGTCAGTGTCAGCAGTGTGTTTCCAGCACGTCTCCTCGCACTGGATCCCCCGCGTTCGCCGTGTCACGGAGGGGCAGGGGTGGGCAGTCGCTTTGCCCGTGCCACAATGGCCACGGATCGTGCACCTGCAGGTTTCAGGCTGATTCTAGTGACCCCCTCTCGGGGATGCGGCGACGTCTTCCCTGATACATCCGCATCCACTTGTCTGCCGCTGGGGTGATATTGTTTAGCAAAAGGGGAATATATTACAGGATAAGTGTAGCGGCCGCCAGGAGCCGATGTGATTAGCTCTGCATGCGTCGCACGCGCATGCGCAGTCCATGACTGCTCATGTAGTTATGTAACGTAGATGATGATAAAGAAATCAGAGTATACATGGCAGTAAACTAGTTTGGGGTACATTGATTGGGTACAATTACACAAGATATAATAGCATGGGTGAGAATACACAAGCTGAAATACAGTGGATGGGCATATACAACTAGAGTAGGGTGGCTCCTGTTTGTATTGACTTTTTAAAACAATGTTCTTCTTATTTTCTCCACAGTCTCACATGTAAGCAAGTCTAAAAACACACAGCCAAAATAGATAAGACTCCCAAATACCTAGCGTGTCACTGGCCAATGATTTTTCAACCTGATGTCACTTTACCTATAAAAATATCTTTTAAAAAGAAATAAAACACAGACACCCTAAAATGTATAGCCGCGGGCACGGAATTACTTTTCCCCCGTGCTATCCGTAGTCCTTTGTAGCCTTGAATATACCTGCAAATATCAGAAAATTGCCAGAAAAAATGCTTTCATGCCCCCCTCATCTGTAGAAGCTTCCCCCATTCCCCAAATGGCCTCCTCACCTCCCCTGCCCTCTCCTTATCCCCACAACACACGTTGTTTCTGTGACACAGTTTGCTTTGAGATGTCGGCTGTTTGTGGCTATAGCCGAGGCTACAGAAAGCTTTGTGTTGCAAACTCAGTCCCTAGACCCACTCCAACTCCCAAATTTCATATGATGCCCTCTAGCCACCACCACCTCTAGCATGATGGCGTTTGCATGTTTTTTACCTGCAAAAATCTCTTTTCCTTCATTTCAATTTTCCCATATCCTCGGCTATAGCCACAGTTATCTCTTGCATCAAGAGAAAAACAAGATGGTGGCTGTTTCATTTCTAAAAAGACCCAGTTTTCGGTAAGTACCAGGGATATAGCTATCTATTTTTGACAACAGGGCACTCCCTTCTCCATCAAATATTTAAATAACTACTACACTGAATAACCCTAAACCACACATGGATCGTGAGTCAACACTTTGTGCCCAAGTTGATTGTCTCTGGAAAAATGAATGGGAAGTCGGCCGCAACTTTTAATAGGTTTCTTATTTTTTAACGTATCTTTACAAACCTTTGCAGTCTGGGGGATCCACAAGTTCCTAATCACTTTTGAACTTTCGCTTAAATACGTTACTTGAATCAAAAGTTATTTACAATAGAATACATATGCATGAATTTCCTTGAACATTTTTTACGTTCGCAAACATCACAGTGGTGTTCCCCCAGAAATCTGAGATGTTTGCAGACATCGGAGAAGAAAACCACCAAATGTGTTGCTTTGTCTGGGCATAGTCCATGCCATCCTCAGCTCTGTAGTGGTTGATTAATTTGCAAAACAAGTGTAGGTTGTGTTTTAGACTATTTTGTCCACACAGTGATCCTGGACTATGGGTGCTGCTCGCAAACCCAACATGAAGTCTGTCTCAAAGGTTTTGATGCACCTCACATTTCTCAATGCACCAACCAGTGCCACTATGCAATATTCATTAATGTCATGCAGCTTCCTTATTGGGCCACATAGGTCAGAGGACACTGAATGAGGAAGTAAGTCATAGCAGTGAACTGAGATATCACGAATTTTGTTTGACCTACTTTTTGGAAATTTTAAAAAGAATCTACTGGACAGATAAACACCAAATTTGCAAACACATGCTTTCAGGACCAGATTGCTGCTCCTCGTGCAACTTTGGTGTGAATCCATACACTGGTTTTAGCTGTGAGCAAAAATGTTTCCAATTCACGTCTATCCTGATTTTGAAATGTTGGCACCCCCCTACAGCTTTGACCTTCCTTGACCAAACCGCACCAAACTTTGTGAAGAAATGTAGAGATGGGTTTTTATTTTTGTCTACAATGTTTTGTTTTCCAACGGTGGCAAAGTGACATGCCACCCAAAAACAGCTCTATCTATGGGAAATGCAACTTATCTATAACTACAGGGTCACTATTGCTGACCCTGTGATATATAAAACCACTTTGGTTGCTGTAGCAGAAGAAAATTGAGGAGTACCGAACTGTAATCTTCACAAGGCTTACCCATCCTATTACTTACATATTCTCCTCTATCCATGTGGTTTCTCATTGGCTTGATAATAAATGGCAGATCATATGAGGGGAACATCTAGCTTGACACTGGTGAATATCTGTAATGGAATAACACACTCAATAAAGCTCTGTTGGTGCTGCATTCCTTTCTGGGTTCATATGTTTATGCATCACCGGGATCATGTTTTCAGGCTTTGCAGGGTCAGCAGGTCTGAATGTACCGGGTTCAGCAGGTGACACTGTTCAGGGTTTCACTGCACAATGAATAACTGAATGCTCATCTTTGTAATGGGATCTTCTAAATTGGGTGGCAGTCAGAGGCTGGGTACACAAGCCTTATAAATATCTGTAGCTTAATTGTTTCAAGCACTGTGTTATGTGCAGTCATCCAACCATAACACCTTAATCAGGGCCTATTGAAATATTTCAGGCTGGGCAGACAGAAATCACCCTTGTGAAATGTGTGAACATCAAGTGGCAAATGTTATTACCAGGCAAAAAAGAGTAAAACTGGGCCAACATTAAAAGGAGGCATTATGCAGGCTCTCTGAAGGTTCAAACCATAAATACATGTGTCCTACTTCACTGATCAGACTGACCACCTTCCTCATAGGTATTTAATGACCTATCAGGAGGAAAGTACAAAACTATTTTGGGTCTGTAGCAGTGTGACTCCAAAATCCAATGCTAAAAAGTCAGCTCCAATGGAGAATAAGTGCACGTTGTCAGAAAAGCATGTTTATTTGCATGCTAATGGCTGGAAGGTGGTAGCCTTGTCAAACTGTAAACTAACAATTCCTTGCCTTGCAGTGCACCTTTTATACACACTGAAACGATTTACATAATTGCACATATTTTGTTGCAATGGCATCCCACAAAATCGCATTGGCAACCCAAATGCAAATAAATCTAATCCCTTTACATTCTCTAACCCCATTGGACACATGAACAAAACACAATCCCCTTCAACACATGGATTCTTTCCAGTCAGTCATACCATCCTAAAATGTAATTGGTTTATGGACTCAAAACAATTCAACAGTTAGCTTCCCCCATTTGTCAGAGAAACTTTAACCCAGTATGTGATGTGCAAGGCTTTCCAAAAATCCTTAAAAACAGGAGAAGGGAGATAAAATAATCATTTGTTTGAACCAGCAGTAAAATTATTATCCCCCCAGATGTGCTGGTGTGTCATATTATTTCTTCCTGCATTCCTAAAAATCACCTTATTTGCAACTACCATTTCAAATCATACAGCCCCAGCATATATCCTGCACCTTTTCCTGAGCGCCCATAATACACCAGGCAAGCTTTGCCCTTAAGCACCACTGACATGTGTTTTTTTTTTAACTAACTCCCATTTCAACCTATCATTCAACTGGTCATCAAAACATCAAACCTATGTGCTCTCTGAAAAATTGCCTCTTGTAACTTCAAACCCAATTCACCAATAAAACCCAAACAGATGGCCTTTCATTCCATTCTCACCTTCAGCCCTTTATGATGCAATCACGAGCTGCCCAAATGTGGTTTGCTACCTACCCCCTTCCATGATCTCAGCCATCCAGTTTTCAAAGACAGGTGAAAAACCATTCCTGCAAAACCAAAAGACTCTGCAGTTCATGCCGACCCCCGTCTGCAATTTAAACCATTCTCAAATCCCCACATATACACTGTTCAATGTTACTGCATCCCCTCACATTGACTTCCCCTTTGCGAGCTTCCCTCCCGTGTGCTTGAAGCTCCCTGTTACATGGTTTGAAGCACAAGTTGTACTTTGCACAATAACAATGTAACTATGTTACTGCTAATTATGTTGATACCTATTGCAAATCTAAAATATATCCAAAACTACACACTAAGTAACTTTTTTCCTTTTTTTATCATACAATCACTGCACATACACAAATTTTGAGTGAGAAAATTTAAAATCTTTTGCTCCGCATTTCACTGCAAGTATATGTGGGGGTCGGCTTAAGTAATAAATAAGATAACAGGAGAATGGGGGAGGCCTGTGGGGGTCTCCCTCCACATATACTTGCGGTGAAAGAAAAATAAATCATCCTTTTCGTATTCAAATTATTTGTTTTCCGCAGTATTTCACGCAGATCCATATTTGAACAGTATTTCCCCATCTAATACAGTATAATTCACATTTTATATTCTGGTGCTAATTCCGCAAGAGAAACTAGCCCCACGGAAAATACCACCAGTTCTTGTATGTACTTTTTCTGGTGCACATTTCTCATATGAAATGAGTACTGGGGGATTTGCTGCCCATTTTGCATAACATGTAATTTAGCGGGTGGTAAAAATTGGTGGTAAATCTGTTACGCCTTACCACAGAGTTCGTAATGAGATCTTTTGTGATAGTTCTGTAGTTACAAAGACTCATATGGTGTAAAACTCGAGGCCTTTACTTTGCCACACCCCATTCCATTAGTCAACAATAGTAGCCCCCTGCACAAACTACTGCACAATAACATTCCAAGACTTTCACCATCCGGACGGTTGACAATCGTAACATTCAATTATGCTATATATTTTAAAATGTAAACATTTCATAAATAATATTGTGGAATAAACAAGAACATGATGTCATAAATCAGAATGCTTCAGTTTTAGGTTTCTAGCTTTTATGTTTTTTTAATTGATGTGTTTGCGTCTGAGCGCTTCATTTTGGAACTTTCCATGTATTTTATATTTATATATTTTTGTTTTAAATAGCGTCCACACTACCGCCTTAAAGAAATTGATTTACACTGGTTAAGTGGAATTCAGAAGTGACTATGCAACATTTTCTATTGAAATGAATGTGGTAGAAGTGTGTGGGAAGGTGTTGCAGTTTTAAGCATGTACAACATTTTCGCCTTAATGGGTGCACGTGTGCAAGCAGGAAAATATGAGGCTCTGCTTAAAAAATGTTCCGAATACCAACTTAAAAGAAACCCTGTTTCGGCATGATAATTCGTGTTGGTCACAGTACAGCATTTTGAAATCGAGCCAAAACGTGCAGCAGCAGAGATTTCGAAATCCGTTCTTTTATCTTTCTCCTCCGCCAAGTGATTAATACAAACACTGTTTGGGCATTTTGTTTTGTCATTGTGCTTGAAGTCCACACGGCTAATAGGTAGAGCTTGACCTTGAAAAGAGGTGAAGTGGAACTGGGAAATTGCAATTAAAATCGTGGGTGTTGTTTGAGGTGCTTATCTTGTTTACTGCCAAGGTGTTACTCTGCTGATCATAATTGGGGACGATTGTACTTACTTTCAAGTCTGTCATTTTAAATATCATCACCTTAGAAGTGGCCAATTACCATACTAAAGGTCTATGTAGGACGGATGCTGTCTTTAATTGTTTTATAGCATGCATGTTGTCTTTTGCTTTAATGCACTTTGCATGGTGCGAGATTAGACTCTGGCGTGCATGTAAAGCTGACACCCTTTTCAGTAGTAACATGCAAAACAGCGGGATTTCTATTAATGTGACTGCATCCGATCTGCCCATTCCCATAATTGCTGGTGTAGAATGAAACCCAGAAACTTCTCCACAGCTATGCTAGTCATGCTTGGTACATTTGAACAGCCACTTAATCCTGAGTGAAACAATGCGCGCGATATGAATATGCCCTGCATGCTTTCAATTTGTTTTAAATCCCGGAATATGGTGCTCTTCGCTGTTGTCAAACATTTGCATAGCATATTTAATCGCCTACTTCAAATTAATGACTTTAAGGGCCTGAATGTTAGCAGAATGTTGTTGTTAGAACAATGTAATCTTTTCTCTCCAGACATCTTTGTATAATTGTCTTGCCCTGATCCCGATTTCGTGTAACCTTCTCAAGTATTGTCCTGCCGAGAATGTAATGTTGCAGCACTTCACTTGATTCTCAGCCCTGTGCAGATTTGCATTTGTAGGGGCAAGGGATAGTCCTACTGTCTTCTAAAATGCCGGGTTTAAATTAGTATTGTTGTTCAGATCCGTTCTTCGCTGTCAGCAATAGCATTCTTGAATTACTCAAAATATAAGAATCCGTGTGTTCTTTTGTCTTTTAGCCATTATTACTGATTATTAAACATTCAGTATGAATCTATGATGTCCATGGATGAATGTACCCAAGCTGCATAAAGTCAGAGGTACAACAAATACAAGCCATCATTTAAGGGCTCAAGGGTGATGGTGAACCAGAGGTTCGAATCCACACCTGCAACTCTATGAGAATCTCTGCACCAATTCTCTCATATTCTTCATTCCATTATTAATTATATTCGTTTTTCAGCAGATGATTGATTGGCCAATAAAGCCTGAAAGAACACCCACATCCTAACATTAAATTGCACAGGTGTGTTTTGTCATTTTAAAAGTGCTTTCTGTGGAGAAGAACGTTCGTTTTTGCTCACCTGCCCAATCCGGCATTGCGAGCTGACAAGGGGCTCTTGCAGGGGAGTGAACGCTGTTTGCTGGAGGCTGGTCTTCCACTCGGCACGTGACCCATCACGTGACTTGCCTCAGTGCTAAAGTGCACTGCCAGCCGCCCGAGCGGCGTGTGTTTTGTCATTTTAAAAGTGCTTTCGGTGGAGAAGAACGTGCGTTTTTGCTCACCTGCCCAATACTGCATTGCGAGCTGACAAGGGGCTCTTGCAGGGGAGTGAACGCTGTTTGCTGG
Organism: Ambystoma mexicanum; assembly: GCF_040938575.1. Classification (NCBI taxonomy): domain Eukaryota; kingdom Metazoa; phylum Chordata; class Amphibia; order Caudata; family Ambystomatidae; genus Ambystoma; species Ambystoma mexicanum. Next base: position 1,348,470,896 of record NC_090929.1, read on the forward strand.
AGGTGGGCCTTCCACTCGGCACGTGACATCACGTGACTTGCCTCAGTGCTAAAGTGCACTGCCAGCCACCCTTGTGGCGTTAAGCCCGGCGGTGACAAGGCCGCTAGCTGTGCTGTTGTGCGGCTGTTTGGCGCTGAGGCGCACGAGGTGCCCTGGTAAGTGCCGGCAATAGCTGACAGCTAGTAATAACATTCATAAGTGAATTGTGGACTGCCTTAGTTTCCTAGCGGATTTAACTAAACTCGTAGTTCTCTCTGAACAGTTTTTATATTATGCAGTCACGGCTGCCTACAATAACAATGGGTATGCCCCCAAAATCACAATTGGTACGCAATTCGTGTTCACGAAATTCAATCGAATTAACTGTACATAAACAACCACCATTGCCTTTGTGTTCTACGCCAATAGCTAGTAGAACGCGTAAAGGTCGCAAGGTTGCTCATAAGGGGCCCCCATTGCAGGATATTCGACAATTCTATAAAGGCTCCTCAAAGTGGCCAGCTTCAAGTCTCTCAAAACCTTCTCCTTCTATTCTCACGGTCCCTGATCAAATTTCTGTTTGTTTGAATGTTCCTCCTGCTTTGTGTAATGGCACTAATGATGTGGCAATAGCCACTAAGATACTAACACCCTTATTGCCTGGGCCTGTTCAACATGTTTCTCTCTCTGACAGTATATTATTACACAATATGCCACCTTCTGCTTCCACTCAACCAGTGGGGATTCAAATTCATCATGCTCCGGCAAAAAATGTCACTGCAGATCTGAATCTGAGTGATGCTGATCTTTCCTCTCAATTACTTCCTGTGAATGTTTCTTATCGCCTTTCTGAATCTCCCATTATGTTCTCAAATTCTGAGCCGAATTGCTCTGCTATTGATGTTTCTTATCTTGCTCCTACCCCTCGACAACGTGCACAGTCACCAGTTTTACCGTGTAAGGTGGACTCAGAAATGGCAAATAAAAATTTGGTGAACTTGACATAAGCTGCCATGCATACCTTACTCCAAACACTAATTAAACTCTTTGATTCGTGGACAGGCAAGTCAGCAGAACACACTCAAAAATTAGATAAAATCTTGGAATGGCAAGAGAATGTACCCACTCTATTTTGCAAATATGCTAATGTGAAGAAATCATGTGATCCAAGTGATACTCCTGTAGTAATGAAAGCCTCTTTAGGAACACAGACTTCTGTGCTCTTGCAAACATCTGTGAGTCATCATACTGGGCACATTACTCCAACCAAATCTTCTCTAAATACAGGAGTTCCATACATTGAAGGCATTATTCGTAGTGTTGTGGTCCTTCCTTGTGCATCTGTACAAGGTCAAGCAACCACTCTGCCTGGCTCTGGCTTCCTGCCGGCCACTAATGCTCCTTATGAAATATTCACTGACAAAGTGCAGACAGGTGATGGTAAGGGGGTTTCTTCAACGAGGGCGGGATCAAAAACAATAAAAACAAAAAAAAACAAAAAAACAAATAAATAGCAAACAAGATCAGTCATCCAAAACTAAACATTTTATTCGTCAGATTCACCTGCCGAAGAAAAACGCTCTAATTGCTTCCTCAGCAGTGTCTAAAAAATATCAGCAAATGGCCTTGTTGCGCAACTCGACTATTTCTTTGGCTACTAATCCTATGTGCCAGTGCGCCAGTTCTGTCACCGTATGCTCCATTGGACGCTCTGGTGGCAGCAAGTGATGCTTTTAAACCCTCAAATTTTATACGTCAAAGAAACAAGTAATCCCCCGAATCCTTTATCCTCTAAAGTAAGTAGTCCTTCTTCCGAGCTTCATCAAATGGAATTTCGACGGGCTGTTGATGCCTATATGTCAGGTCAAGGTTTTCGCAAGCATGAGCCTTTTCATGTAACGCAAATAACCCAGAATAAACATGCAATGACCATGGTTGAACAAAATCCTCAACCTTTGAGTAACCCACTGTCTGCATTAAGTGAGCCCAAGGCATCATCCATCAAGCACTGTCCTGACACTATCATTTTGCCTAAGCCTCTACCTGATAATCATAGGCAATCACTCTTGGCTGAAATTGTCCGAGAACTATTTGATCTACTTAAAGCAGCCATTTCCAAGGATCTCAAAATTTCATCTTCTACAGCTTTGACTAGTAATAAAAAACCTACTTCTAGTCATTTGGTTTCCTTGGTTACTAATAACAATCCCATCACCACTCAATTTACTGAAAAACGTTTAGCTAATTTCTGTCTAGTATTAAAATGTAGATCTTTGCCATACAGGCAGTTTGTACTGAACAGAAATTCCATTTTGAACATCTTTGCAGATGTAGCGGCACTTGAGGATATTAGTTCGGATGACTTAACATTGGTAGATTTTTTTGATAAACCCAACTTACATATTGTGAGACTCTGGATGCAATCTCGTGTAATCCAAAACGCAATATGGTTAGCAAGAAAGGATCTGTTTGACCTTGGCTTTGAAGTACATTCTGAATCCAACTCACAGGAGGTTTCCCAACAGCAACATCTTCTTAGTCAGCCGAAACATGTTACCTATAAAAGCCATTCGTGTGGGTCTAAAGAGCTCAGAGCCCCCACTGAATGTGAACACCAGCAGTAACTAGATCAAGCTCTGACACCAAGTGAATTTATATTTTTAAGCTGGAACTCTAGGGGCTTCTCTCATCTTTTCAATAACGATCTTAGTTCATTAAGTAAATATAATCTGATCTTGTTACAGGAAACTTGGCTAACTTGCACGCCAATCTGGGACACACATGATGTTTTAATTAATGCAGCAAGCAAGAGCTCTTGTGGTAGACCATTTGGTGGACTACTAACAGCCATCCAAGCGAATATTAATACTAGCCTCACACCTTGGTCATCACCCAACCCCTTTATTCAAATGTCACGTCTTAAATTGGTTGCTACATCGTATGCCATTATAAATGTATATTGGAACCCGGCGGGGATAACGGATGAACGCTTTTTAAAAACGTTGAGTGATATGATTAGCATCTTTTTTTAGATAACACAGTACACAAAATTTTGATTGCTGGTGACTTAAATCTGGATTGTATAGCTAGTAAAATCTCAAACACTCAAACTCGAATTAAGAAATGGACACAATTCATAAAATATCATAATCTTTACAGATTCAATTGTGCATTCAAATCCGATATCCCCCCGGGCTCAACGTGGCATAGAGGGAAGTCTTCCTCCATCATTGATTATATGTATGAGCCTTACTTTTTTCTCTGATGTGTTAGACTTTGAAATTGTAAGTTCCAACGTGAGTGATCACAATCAATTGACGGCTAAACTGTTGTTCAATGGTGACCCAAATATGCAGAGAGATCAATATCATCATTCTCAACTGATTTCTAACAATGCCGGTAATAAATTAAGATGGACGGAGAGAGCTTTAGACAGCTTACATACACAACTGAATCATGAGGTTAATAAAACCCAACTTAACTTGGCTAATTCTAACATCTGCTATTCTGACATGATTCAAGCTTTTCGGCCTTCATTGTCGGGTGTTTTGGCCAGTCTCAAGACCCGACCTTCCTCCCATCATGGTTTTGATCTCGAAGTTAGAAATCAAAAGATATTATTTAGACTTCAAAAGAGGGAAGCTGTGGAATTACCCCTCAGCATACGATATAGTCAGCTATCAAAAATTAAAACCAGCTATAGAAACTGGATTAAAACCAGACGTGCCAAATTATTTCACATTGACAGTCAACTGTTATTGGCCACTATTCAAAGTCAGAACATTGCCAATACCTGGTCACTGCTCAATCAAGCCATTACCGGGCCACAGGCAATAGTACAGGCCAATGAAGTCTCTGAGGCTGACTGGATCTCCTATTTTTCAGCCTTATATAGTATTCTAGAAGGGGGCTCTGTATTAACAACTGTCAAATGCACGACAAATTTTCATCTAAATTTTGATTTAGACGACATTCGCCTGTTCATCAAGAAGGCCTGTCGATCTGGTGCATGTGGCCCCGATGGATTATCTAATAAAATGTTGAAAGAGCATCCAGAAATGTGGTCAAAAATACTATTTCAAATGTTTTCAATCATTATTAAAACGCAAACCCTCCCCCCTTCTTGGACTCACTCAATAATTGTACCCATATTTAAAAAAGGGAACAGGAAAGATCCCACCTGTTATAGACCCATAGCGTTATTGGACGCTCCTGTTAAAATCTTCTCTCGTATAATTCTAAGAGAATTTCAAAAATGGACTGTGCAGGCTGGACTTAATGACCCCTTTCAAGCAAGTTTTGTGGCACAAGTAGGCACCATCCCTAATATCTTCACTTTAAATACGCTTCTTTCTGAGTTTGCTGCTCAGAGACAGACTATGTTTCTAGCCTTTGTTGACTTCAAAGTCGCCTTTGATTCAGTCGACAGATCTCTTCTATATTCGAAATTAATCAAATATAACTGTCCATCTTCTTTGACATCTTTAATAGTTCTCCTTCACACAAATACCACCATGCAGGTGAGACTTGCTTTGGGGGGCGATTTGACAGCTACATTTAAAACATACAGAGGATTGAAACAAGGGTGTATTTTGGCCTCCTACATATTTCATTTCTTTATTTTTGAATTGGGTAGTGCTCTAAAGCAGATAAGCAGTGATTCTCCGACTATGGGTTTGACTAAAATCCAATATCTCCTTTATGCAGACGATTTGATTCTCATTTCGAAAACTCAAAGTGGCCTACAAAATCTTTTAAATGGTCTGGAATCTTATGTGGATACAAATCATCTAAATATAAATATAAACAAAACACAAACAATGGTCTGCAAATGGCACTCAGGAGCTAAAGTTAAACCTTTTATATGGAAATTGCATAATTCTGCCCTTGTTAAGGTATCCTCCTAAAAATATCTGGGGATACTGATCACTGATACTCTTGCAAACCCCAGTCAAGACATAGAAATTAAAGGCAAATTACAGTCTTTAGTTGCTCAGGCTAAATTATTAATGGGTAAATTCGGAAAATTCACAACAAAACATGTGTTAACTTTCTATATGCAGAAAGTCCTTCCAATCTTAACATATGGGTCAGAAGCCCAATCCCCCAAAAAAGATCTCTGGTGGGACAGATTGGAATCATCCTTCTGGAAGCAAGTATTACATTTACCGACATGCACCCCATTGCCATTGAGCAGGTTTGAATTGGGCTCTCTCTCCATGTCTTCTTTTGTTACTTGGAAATACTGTGCATTTTTTCGAAAATGTCTTCTCTCTCTTGATCGTTCAGATATTTTGGGCAAAGTGGCTGTCCATCTACTAAGTAGAGATTGAATGTTTTCCCAAAAATGGTGTAAATCAACTCTAAATGCACTAGCTGATGCACCAATCTCGCTGGAGCTTCTTTTATCAAATGAAGGCAGTGCAAAAAAGAAAATTCAACAGTATGACTGGTGCACCAACCAAAATAAATGTCTAGATTATAAGGACTTTAAACAGAATGTATTTGGTCATAAGCGTCATAGTATTATGGCTGACTATTTGGTCAAATTTCCATGTCCAAAAATACGACAAAAGCTTCTTCGCTTCCGCCTGAATTTGTGGCCAACTCGAGATGTTCTTTCTCGTAGAAATTTCATTTCGAAGGTTGACAATTACTGCCGATTTTGTAAAGCCTTATATCAAAAAGAGACTTTGGAACATTGTATGGTGTCGTGTCCTCAATTGGAATCCACTCGTAAATTGTATTTCAAAAATCATCAGGAAGAACAAAATATGTATATTCATAAGGATCTGTGGCAATATATCTTCTCATCACCCAAGCTATTTATAAAGATAGCTACGATTCAATTTTTGGATGCTGCATTTCCTGATGAATGCTATAAGCATCAGCAAAAAGAGCACCAACTGAGAAAATTAGACTGCTGAATCTATTTACTGTAATTGTTGTTGTTGTATAATTCCGCTGGTGAACAATCATGAAATGTAATTCTTTAAAATGTTATTGTTGTTTTGTATGGTTTTGTATGGTGAAAATTTGAAAGGTTGATTTTATTAACCAAACAAATAAAAAAATAAAAAATAAAAATTGCACAGCTTCCGTCTTTGACCCAAGAACAGGAATGTTCCTTATGCGTACATTGTGGGAGCTTAAAGTGGCTCCTGTGCATTTGATACATCTGACCCAATCTACGAAATACCTGTGATTGCAACATTGAGCAAACCCCATGAGGAAGCATGTAAGAGAACTACACAGATGGGCTAGGAGTAGGAGATGCATCAAGTTCTCAGGCGTAAAACAAGTGAAACTGATAACAAATAATATGCCTACCCATTACTTTAGAAATGCCTACCACGGGGCTCCATTTAATAACTGCTGAGCCAATGTAAGATATGCTCTGAGAAGGTCATACCCAGACAAACCTGACATAGGATCTATCATGACACACACAATGTGACCTGATGAAGACCCAACATTATACATTCATTCAATTCAGGCGATGTGGCAAGAAGAGACCGGGGAAACATAGGATAAAAGCATACCAATATTTAAACACATGTTACGACGCACAGCACTTTCAATAGAAGTTCATGCAGACGTTAATACAATAGTGGTCCTTGAAGCAAAAGGAAGGGGCGAGACACAAGCGCTTATAGTGAATTACAGGAGTTCTGGTTGGTCTGCGTTACAGGTTTTCCCTCCCGGGAGGGATGGGGACCTTGTCGGGGCTCCATGGGACCGCTGCTAAACTTGGGCATGGTCGACCAACAAGGGAGACAGGTGCCCAAGGCCTGGGACATCACCCCTGGTGGTCCTGTTGCTCTACATTACAGCATTACAGCTGCATTACATCTTTTAACTTCAGGGAGGGATTGGCACACTGCTGGGGCTAGCTGTGACAACCGCTGGACTTGAGGATGGTCGAACCACATGGGAAACAAGCGTCCAAGGCTGTAGACAATGGGGCCCGACCCTCCTGGACCTCTGGCTAGTCTACGTTACAGCTTTTCCCTCTGGGAAGGGATGGGTACCCTGCAGGGGCTCACTGGAACTCTCACTGAAGACGGTCGACCAACAAGGGAGACAGGTGCCCAAGCCCAGAGGCAGCACCCCCAGTCATCCCAGAGATCTGGCTGGCCTGCGTTACAGCTTTTCCCTGCAGGAAGGGATGGGGACCTGCCGGGGCTCCCTGGGACCACTGCTGAACTTGGAGATGGTCGACCAATAAGGGAGGTAGGTGCCCAAGCCCAGAGGCAGCACCCCCAGTCATCCCAGAGATCTGACTGGCCTGCATTACAGCTTTTCCCTGCAGGAAGGGATGGAGACTTCCCGGGCTCCATGGAACTACGCTGAACAAGGGAATGGTCGACCGACAAGGGATACAGGTACCCAAGCCCGGAGGCAGGACCCCCGGCCGGCCCGGAGCTATGGCTGGCCTGCATTACAGCTTTTTCCTCTGTGAAGGGATGGGCACCCTGCTGGGACTCACTGGAACTTCTGCTAGACTTGGGATGATCGCCCAACTTGAGAGGCAGGCGCCCAAGGCCGGTGACATCACTCCAACCATACTGGAGTTCTGGCTGGCCTGTGTTACAGGTTTTCCCTCCAGGGAGGGATTGGGACCCTGCTGGTGCTCCATGGGACCGCCGCTGAACTTGGGGAAGGTCGACCAACACGGGAGGCAGGCTCAGAGGCAACACCCCTGGCTGTCCCGGAGCTAAGGCTGGGCTGCATTATAGGTTTTCCCTCCATGAAGGAATGGGCAGCCTTCTGGGGCTCACTGGGACCTCTGCTGGATTTGGGGATGGTCGCCCAATATGGGAGAAAGGCGCCAAAGGCCGTGGGCATAACCCCGACCATCCAGGAGTTCTGGCTGGCCTGCCTTACAGGTTTTCTCTCTGGGAAGGAATGGGCACACTGCCGGGCCTCACTGGGACCACTGCTTGACTTGAGGATGATTGCCCAACATGGGAGACAGGCGCCAAAGGCCGGGGACATCACCCCCAACCATCCAGGTTTTCTGGCTTGCCTGAGTTACAGGTTTTCCCTCCAGGGAGAGATAGGGACCCTGTCGGGACTCCCTGGTACTGCCGCTAAACTTGGGGATAGTCCACCAACAAGGGAGACAGGCACCCAATGCCAGGGACATCACCCCGAGTGGTGCTGTTGCTCCGGTGGTGCTGCTTTACAGCATTTCTCCCCAGGGAGAGATTGGCCCACTGCCGGGCTCCCTGGGACCACTGCTGAACTTGAAGATGGTTGACAAACAAGGGAGACAGGTACCCAAGCCAAGTGGCAGCACCCCCACTCATTGCAGAGATCTGGCTGGCCTGCATTACAGCTTTCCCTGCAGGAAGGGATGGGGACCTGCCGGATCACCCTGGAACGCTGCTGAACTAGGGGGCGGCGATCGACAAGGGAGACAGATACCCAAGCACAGAGGCAAGACCCTGGCCATCCGGGAGCTCTGACTGGCCTGCATTACAGCTTTTTCCTCTGTGAAGGGATGAGCACCCTGCTTGGGCTCACTGGAACTGCTGCTAGACTTGGGATGGGCGCCCAACTAAGTAGGCAGGCGCCAAAGGCCGGTGACAGCAATCCAACTATCCTGGTGTCCTGGTAGGCCTGTGTTACAGGTTTTCCCTCCAGGGAGGTATTGGGACCCTGCCGGTGCTCCCTGGGACCGCTGCTGAACTGGGAGAAGGTCGATCAACAAGGGAGGCAGGCTCAGAGGCAACACCACCGGCTTTCCCGGAGCTCTGGCTGGGCTGCATTACAGGTTATCCCTCCATGAAGGAATGGGCACCCTGCCGAGGGGTCTCTGGGACCACCGCTTGACTTTGAGATGATCGCCCAACATGTGAGACAGGTGCCAAAGGCTGGAGACATCTCCCAGACCATCCAGGAGTTCTGGCTGACCTGTGTTACAGGTTTCTCTCTTGGAAGGAATGGGCACCCTACAGGGGCTCACTGGGACCACCGCTTGACTTGGGGATGATCGCTCAACATGGGAGACAGGCCCCAAAGGCTGTGTACATCACCACCAACCATCCTGCAGTTCTGTCTGGCATGCGTTACAGGTTTTCCCTCCAGGGAGGGATGGGGACCCTACTCGGGCTCCCTGGGACCACCGCTGATCTGGTGGACGGTCAACCAACAAGGAAGACAGGCACCCAACACCAGAGGTAGCACCACTGGCCGTCCCGGAGCTCTGGCTGGCCTACGTTTCCAAAGCCAGAGGCAGCACCCCTGGACATCCCGGAGCTCTGGCTGGCCTGCGTTATAGCTTTTACCTCCGTGAAGGGATGGGCATCGTGCTGGGGCTCACTGGGACCACTGCTGGACTTGCGATGATTGCCCAAATTTGAAGACAGCCATCAAATGTTGGGAACATCACCACTGACCATCCTGGAGTTCTGGCTGGCATGAATTACAGGTTTTCCCTGCAGGGAGGGATGGGGACCCTGCCGGTGCTCCCTGGGATGGCCGCTGAACTCGGGGACGGTCAAAAAACAAGGGAGACAGGCTTGGAAGCAGCACCTCCAGCTGTCACAGAGCTCTGGCTGGGCTGCGTTACAGGCTTTCCCTCTGTGAAGGGATGGGCACTCTTCTGGGGCTTACTGGGACCGCCGCTGGACTTGGTCATGCAACCGATAACCCTTGGCACTTTACAACAATTCATTCTTTCTCATAGGAGTTCCTTGACAACACAGGTTTCCTTTCTGCACCTGTGTTATAAGTCCAAATATATTTCTGGTCCACTTTAGTGGTTTCTTACATTCATCAACATGTGACTTTCACACACATTCCTTTGTGGTATTTCTCCTGGTAACCACCTTGCTGCTTCCACACTATGCAATAGTGTTTTTCTTTTTTATTTGTTTAACATTCTTCGCAAGTCTCTTTAAATGTACTTCTTTCACAAATGCACATCACTTTCTGTTTAATTTTTTATTTTTATTTATTTATTTGTATGGTGCCAACTGCCCGCAAGCATCAGGGTGCATACATTGAGACATGGACAAACGGAAAGTGACAGAACGTAAGACAGGACAGATGAAGTGCTGATAGAGTTAGGACATTTAGAAGTCATGGAGTCTTATCAGTGTGGCTTATCTGAAGAGCACGGTTTTAAGTTTTTTACGAAAGGACTAGTGGTTTGTTTCCAACCTGAGACAGATCGGCAGTTTGTACCAGCTGGCTGCCACACGGTTGGGGAAGGCTCTACCTAATCTGAGTTCTTTTTTATGTTTCAGTGTTGTTATCAGACCCTTGGCTTCTGATCTTAATGCCCTAGTAGGGTTATAGAAGGTGCGTTTGGACTTCAGGTAGGCTGGTGCTTTGCCATAAAGACACTTGTGTGTTAGGCATAAAGACTTGAATGGTACAAGGTCCTCCATTTTCAACCAGTGGAGGTCCCGTCTGGCTTCACTGATATGTTAATTTCTTGTTTTTTGTTTAATCGTTCTGCTCGCATTGTTTTGGACCAGTTGGAACTTGGGCATGTTTTGCTTGCTTGCACCTGCATTTCCATAATCTAGGCATGACACGATGGTAGCTCTGGCAATAGTGGTGCAATTCTTTTCACTGTGTAGGGGTCTGATTGCTTTAAGGCGTCTGATGTATTAATTACAATTTTTGTTAACATACAACGCTTGAGCATCTGCGTTAAGAGAGGCTTCCAGGGTCATGTCGAGTGTTTTAACCTTGCCCACCACCTCAATACAGGATTTGTTGATTTGAAATGCCTGGTAGTCAGAGGAGAGTTTGGCACGGGCCTAGGTGGATCCGAAGACCATTAAATCGGTCTTATTGCTGTTAAGGCAAATCCAATTGTTGTTCATCCACTCTTCAATATTCTTGTAAAGTGTGTTCAATGTCATACTGTCTTTCGCGTAGTCCCCACTCAATTCCAGTATGACCTGGGTGTTGTCAGCATAGTTGGTAAAGAATACTTGGAGTTGTTCTAATAACTCACACAGGAAGCAAATGTATAAGTTAAAGAGCAGTGGGGACAGACTAGCTCCTTGTGGAACCCCACATAGTATGTTGTGTTCTGAGGAGAATTTATCTCCCCAATGGACTTGGGAGATTCTGTTCTCGAGAAAAGAGGATATCCAACTTATTGCTTCCTTAGAGCAATTTGCGATTTTGGCGAGTGCTTGTAGTAGCTGTTGGTCTAACAAGTCAAAGGCAGCACTTCGATCTAAAAGAACTTGTAAGCCGGTTTTGCCCTTGTCCATAATTCCCAGCATTTTCGTCTGTAAATCTAGCATTGCTGTCTCTGTGCTATGTGTGGCTCTAAAGCCAGCTTGTTGTGGGTGTAGAACCTCATGCCTTTCTACGTATTCCTGAAGTTGTGCTGTTGCTATCTTATCTATGACTTTAAGTGTAAAGTTGCAGTTTGTGATAGGCCACAGGTTGTTGGGGTCACATTGGTCTAAATTAGTTTTTTTTACAAGCAGTGTGATGGTGACTTTTTTTATGTTTTCCGGTACAGTTTTGTCACGGAAGGAGGTAGTTACGATTTTAGTGAATAATGGGGCAAAGATGTCCGAATGATCAAGAATGATCTGGGGGGGGTGGTTTGTTTTCCGCGCAGGACGATGGTCTCATGGACGCCAATGTTTTCATCATGACATCAACAGAAATGTGTGGAAATTGGAATTTCTCTTTTCCCTTAGTAGTCCTCAGTTCGACTGGGTGATTAGGTTGTGATTTATTCGCTTGAGCAGAGGCAATGCGTTCTCTAGCTTTGGTGATTTTGTTATAAAAAGCTATCTTAGTGTTTTCGCATTCAGATTGAGACGGAATGAAGGTGGGAGGCAAAGCCTGAGGTTTATCTATATATTTGAGGATGTCAAATAGTTTACTAGCTGAGTTAAAGGATGCTTCGATTTGACTATTGAAGTAGTTCTTTTTGGCCTCATTGATGTTGTTCTTATAGGATTTTTCTAGTAATTTCAAGCTGGTCTTATTGTGGTCGGTTTGATTTTTTTGCAAATGTTCTTCACTGTGTTTTTTTTTCTTTTTCAGGATTGTTCACTCTGGTGTGAACCATTTTTGATGGTTGAGATTGGGCCTGACTGTTTTTTTCTCGATTGGGAGCTTTCTGGTTTATCAATATGAGCATCTGTTGATCATATTTATTAATAATGGTGTCACAGGAGTCCTATTCAGTAATGTCTGCAAGAATGCTGTTGACGCAGAGTTGTAAATCTGCACTTTCAATGTTTTTGAAGTTTCGGGAAAACACTTTCCTTGCTTCGTTTGCAGGTGTTTTGGCTAGTTGGGGTAAAAGTAGATTAAAAGCTACTTTATAATGGTCCGTCCAAATACAGGGGGTAGTTACAAGATTGTTTGTCTCAATGCTATTAATGATGACCCATCCAATTGGTGACCATTGGCCATAGTACGATCATGGTTCATCACATTAAACTGCATTTTTCTCAAGTAGGATTGCTTCCTTATCTTTTAGATCTCCACGCCGTCGATTCATGTCTCCAAGGATGATCGTGGATTTATTCTGGCCAATTAATGAGTTGGCAAGGTGGATGAGTTCATTATTGAACTCAGATTCCAGTAAGGGTGGTCTGTAAATGAGTAAACAATTAATACAGGTATTGTCTGTGGGACAGTATTTTAGATGTAATGTTTCACAGCCTGAGCAAAATGATGTTGTAGGGAATACGGGTAGCGAGTCTCGTGTTATTATGGCTACCCGGCCCCCTTTCCCACTACCTCTATTGGTGTAATGGATTGTATAACCTGTAGGTACTGCAAGAGCACATGTAGGACCTATCGGGACCTGTAGCCATGTCTCTGTAATGCACATAATGTCAATGTTGTCTGACAAAATCAGATTGTGTACACATAATGCATGTTGATTGAGGGATCGTGTATTCAATAAGCATAGCTTAAGTTCTTTCGTATTCGAGTCAGGTTTTCTTCGTTCTGTTTGTGCTTGGATTGCGCCCTGGTGGTCTCATTATTAGAAGGTTGAGTGTGTGCTTTGTCTGATGTAGTCAAAGTGCTTAAAGGTATAGGAATGGCGTCTGTAATGGAGTCATGGTCAAGACACGCCGATACGCTGTGGACTTTGTCAAGAGTCCCCTGCGTTTGTGCGTGTATAGCTTTTGTCCTTTGTAGTTCTTGTAACTTTGAAAGAAGTACATTGATTTTTGCTATACCCATTTAGTTACTTTAATCGGCAGAGCATTGGAGATGCAGGGTTTCTGGCCGAGGGCGACGGGGTCGTGAGGACTGGCACAGACTGGCTTGCCTCAGAAGCGCCGGCGCTGAAGCGCCTGACGTTTCTGGAAATAGCCTGCAAGTGCTCTTGGGAACTGTAGTTCCCGTTCAGGAGAGCGCACACAAGGAATCTCTATACCAGTGCTTACTCGTTGCACAATAGATTCACAATTCAATACAATGACAAGTTGCTCTACGTTGTGCTGAATGACCCCCAGTAAATGCCAGCTGCAGTGGTTTGTAATAGCAATTCGCTCAGTAGGCACGTCCCGAGTGTTACCGGTAAGTACAAGTTATTAAAGTAGTGTTTGCCCCTGGAAAGGCAATTCCATCAAACAGTCAATTTTACACAAAGAAAAACAATGTATGCAATTTAAATTTCACGTTCTTCCCAGCCCTGAACTACAGGGGGACTAACCTCTTACAGTAGTCAGGGGTGCCTGATGGGTTAATGTAGAGGGGTCGGCGGGACCGGCGCAGACCGGCTTGCCTCAGAAGCGTCGGCGCTGAAGCGCCTGACGTTTCTGGAAATAGCCTGCAAGTGCTCTTGGGAACTGTAGTTCCCGTTTAGGAGAGCGCACACAAGAAATCTCTATACGAGTGCTTACTCGTTGCACAATGGATTCACAATTCAATACAATGACAAGTTGCTCTACGTTGTGCTGAGTGACCCCCAGTAAATGCCAGCTGTAGTGGTTTGTAATAGCAACTCGCTCAGTAGGCATGTCCCGAGTGTTAAAGGTAAGTACAAGTTATGAAAGTAGAGTTTGCCCCTGGAAAGGCAATTCCGTCAAACAGTCAATTTTACACAAAGAAAAACAAAGTATCCAATTTAAATTTCACATTCTTCCCAGCCCTGAACTACAGGCGGACTAACCTCTTATAGTAGTCAGGGTTGGCTGATTGGTTAATGTAGAGGGATCGGCGGGACCAGCGCAGACCGGCTTGCCTCAGAACCGCCGGCATTGAAGCGCCTGACATTTCTGGAAATAGCCTGCAAGTGCTCTTGGGAACTGTAGTTCCCGTTGAGCAGAGCACACACAAGAAATCTCTATACGAGTGCTTGCTCTTTGCACAATAGAATCACAATTCAATACAATGACAAGTTGCTCTACGTTGTGCTAAGTGACCCCCAGTAAATGCCAGCTGAAGTGGTTTGTAATAGCAACTCGCTCAGTAGGCACATCCCGAGTGTCAGTGGTAAGTACAAGTTATGAAAGTAGCGTTTGTCCCTGGAAAGGCAATTCCGTCAAACAGTCAGTTTTACACAAAGAAGAACAAAGTATGCAATTTAAATTTCATGTTCTTCCCAGCCCTGAACTACAGGGGGACTAAACTCTTACAGTAGTCAGGGGTGACTGATGGGTTAATGTAGAGGGATCGGCGGGACTGGCGCAGACCGGCTTGCCTCAGCAGCGCCAGCACTGAAGCGTCTGACGTTTCTGGAAATACCTGCAAGTGCTCTTGGGAACTGTAGTTCCCATTCAGCAGAGCGCACACAAGAAATCTCTATACGAGTGCTTACTTGTTGCACAATAGGTTCACAATTCAATGAAAAGTTGTTCTACGTTGTGCTGAGTGACCCCCAGTAAATGCCAGCTGTAGTGGTTTGTAATAGCAACTCCCTCAGTAGGCACGTCCCGAGTGTTACTGGTAAGTATAAGTTATGAAAGTAGCGTTTGCCCCTGGAAAGGCAATTCCGTCAAACAGTCAATTGTACACAAAGCAAACAAAGTATGCACTTTAAATTTCACGTTCTTCCCAGCCCTGAACTACAGGGGGACTAACCTCTTACAGTAGTCAGGGGTGACTGATGGGTTAATGTAGAGGGATTGGCAGGACCGGCGCAGACCGGCTTGCCTCAGAAGCACCAGCACTGAAGTTCCTGACGTTTCTGGAAATAGCCTGCAAGTGCTCTTGGGAACTGTAGTTCCTGTTCAGCAAAGCGCACACAAGAAATCTCTATACGAGTGCTTACTCGTTGCACAATAGATTCACAATTCAATACAATGACAAGTTGCTCTACATTGTGCTGAGTGACCCCCAGTAAATACCAGCTGTAGTGGTTTGTAATAGCAACTCGCTCAGTAGGCACGTCCTGAGTGTTACTGGTGAGTACCAGTTATGAAATTAGCGTTTGACCCTGGAAAGGCAATTCCATCAAACAGTCAATTTTACACAAAGAAAAACAAAGTATGCAATTTAAATTTCACGTTCTTCCCAGCCCTCAACTACAGGGGGACTAACCTCTTAATTACAGTGATATTCTCATCTTTACAACTTGTTTGGTATTCAATATTTCACATTGGGTCTCCAGACTCATTTTTCCATAACAATCAAAACTCCATTACATGCTTGCCAACTTGCTCGGTAGTCAATAGTTCAGCTTGGGTCCCAAGACCCCTTTTCCATAGACTTTTGCCTGACCGGCATCAGGCATTACACACACCATGCCCCTGGAGTGCCCCGGCCTGAGAGATGCTACCCTGCCACTCAACTGTGTGTGGCCGCTCCTCTGGGTGCTCCGGTTTCACTCTCAGTTTCTCACAGGCTCCACTCTCTCTACCGCAGAGCTCCAATGAACAACGCTCACTTCCTCTAGACCTTCCGGCAGCGTACAGTGGCTTCTCTGTGTTACCCCCTCACAATGGGGAACACACAGCAATATGCTCTGCTCAGCTCCCTACTCTCTCACGGCTGGCCCCGGCCTCAACGTCTTTCTGGCTTCTCTGCTGTCAGCGTCCTTTTCACCGGCTCTTACTCTACCTGCTCCAACTCAGATTGTGGTGCTCGCCTGCCCAGCTGGTTCTCTTCTCTCATGCTTTCTTTGTCTTTTATACACCTGCAACCATTTAACAGCAGTTCTTCATTCTCTTTGCCTGACCATAGTTATTGTGACATGCCTGCTCCTCACAACAATCCTCAGGCCTCCTCTTTGTCCTCTTTGTCCCAGTACTAGCGTGGTGGGATAGCTTATTAGTGTGCATTACTCATAGTCGCCCATTCCTGGTCTCAGTACTATAATAGTCTGAATTGGGAAATTTTGAGGGGATATGGTTTGCAACAGCCGGTATAGGCAGGGGGAGGGTAAGATTGGTTCTCACCATAAAAGGGGGGATACCATGTCTCACCTGCTTAACCCTCTCCTCAATCCCCAAGGACCCTCCACCAGGTGATTGCCCCCCCTCACATCTCCATCCCCAAGGTCAGGATCCCAAAGTGTTGGCCTTTCCCTGGCCACCTGAGTTGAGGATCCAACAGCATTCATTGTCCAACATATGTTTGTTATTCTTTAAAATTGACATTTGTTATATTGCTTTCATTTGCCTTGAATCCAGCTACATGGTCACCTCACACGTCTTCCTCTTTTCTCCATAGATAATATGCGTTGTTTCTGAATTGATGCCACAGGTAATGTATTTTTGAATAAAGTGTAACACATTGGCATCACTGTCATGGCCACTTATGGGAGCATCTTTTATCCACAAAAGCATGTGGATGTGTGGTTCTCCTCTGGATTGATATTATTGTTGAACTGGTGGGGTAGTTTTTAAAAAAAAATATGAAGTGAAGCAGGGTAAAGAGAACAAAGGTCTGGTGTTTTTCTGTCTATTTCCTCTTTATTTTGGTTTGCAGTGTGCAAGAAGGCATTCAAGTCATCCCATGCATATTCTGCACAACTTAAAGTAACATACATGTGGGTGGGCCTGGGTTCAGTAGCATGTAAAAGTACATCAGTGTGTCATCTGAACCAGTATTCTTTTGTAACATGCATGTCTGCCAAGAGATGTGTGATACTTGTGTGATACCTGATTGCACAATGTATTTTGTCTTTTACCTTTTGAAGCAGTTGGGTAGCTGACATGTTTAAGAGAACATAGCCTATTCCTAATGTGTGTGCAACTCCATAACATAGAGTTGCTAGTTTGCTTCCAAACAGGATGTCTAAAATGTATTATACATTTTGTCTGAATGATTGGTCTTCAGAATACATTTGTAAAGAGCGATATTCTGATGCACTAATTAATGTGGCTCTTTCATCATATTTTCCTCCTTTCTCTGTAGGAAAGAGTAGAGGAAATGAATGTGTTTCTATTCTTTTCTCCCATATACTCATTGGAGATCCTTTGGCTTGACAGATTTGATATGCTTTCTAATACATCTTCTATGTTGTCTTGGAATGTTGTGAGTAAATTGTATACTGGTCTAAAATATTGGATGCAGTAGCAGGATCCACACGTTCAAATTGGCCAGTTTGTAGTGAATCTTCAATTATTTGGGTGGTTTCTCTTATGTTTTCTTCTATGTTTATATCTCTTTAGTATTCATTGTTTTCTTTAAGATATTGTAGGGCTTGTCTAACTTTGTTTAAGTCGACTAGTTGTTGCCAAATTTGTTTGTCTTTTCTTGGTACACAATTAACTAGTACAATCAAAGTTTGTTCTATTGGCCATCATACTCCTAGAATTTCTACATTTTCTTTAAGTTCTAAATATACTATTTTGCCACAAATGTCTTTTAGCATCTCAGATGTTGGCAGTATAGAGTTGAGGGAGTATTATAGCTTGAAATGGGTGTACTGTTTGGATTATGATGCTCTCATTCAAGTTGTTGTAGAGCTTTAGGAAGTATGATGATTTTTCTAAGTTACTAGCGATAGCCAGTGATGGCATTTGCTTTTTGTCCAGCTTTGTGTTGCACTATGTGCAAACTATTGAGGAGTCTGTTATTTTTTTTTCTGTTGTTAGATATAAAGCTAACTGTAACCATTGGGATTCCTCATTGTCCTGTATTGTGTAGGCCATATCTACTATTGTTTTACAATTTTTATAAAAAGTTCTTTGACAACAGACACATAGGTTGCCTGGCATTTCAGCAGATGTGTTTTAAAATGTTGCTATATGTGTTTGTAAGGAGGTTAGTGTTTGTGAGGTTTTCGCTAATGTTTTCTAAAGTTACTGAATTTTCAAAGTCAGCGTCACTTCTAAAATATTTACTTTGGATGTGCTCTATTTCTCGAAGGAGTTCTTTGGCTGTTCCATGCCAGAGAATGTTATTTCATTTGTGGAGTTCGAGAGCAGGACATTTTGCATAGTACAATCTATGGACAAGGTTTCATTTAGCGTAATGGTGTGTTGCTAACATTTTGATGTGATGGAAGGTGCTTTTGCAAGCAGTTCTTGAAATGCAGGCTAATGAATGTCCTTGTACTCCACTGTGGATGTATACTGGGTAGAAGTCCATGGTTTGTAAAGCTTTGATTCTACTTTTGTTTTTTAGTTTTGCATAGTGATTAAGGAATTGTAGTAAACATTTGAATAATTGTCCGTGTAAGTTACATATTGAGCTGAAGGTCTATTTGGGCACTGGACAGCTTGTTTGTACAAGAAGAACATTTGGTTGAAAGTTTGTTGGGTACGTTTTTAATTATAAAGGTTTCTTTTGCTATAATGATGTCTCCTACCACTTCATAGCCTCACTCATTATTGTCTATGGCAATTATGTTTATTTGTTCTTGTTTATAAGCCTTTTCATTGATACATGGTTCTGGGCTGCTTGTGTGAAACGATTCATCACTTTGCATATGTTTAGAAGGGTGGTCGGTCATTTTTTCAAAAAATTAATGTCGAATGACAATTTTTTCCCCAAAAAAATGTCGAAAAAAAAAATGTCAAATTCCGTTTTTTTAAATTATATATGTATTTTGGGGTTTGGGATAAAAAAAATGAGTAAAACAAAAAAAAAATTAAAAAGGGGGGTTGACGGGGAACCCCCGCATTTCGAAAAAAAATGCATTAAACAAAAAATTCTACATTTATTTTTTCGACATTTTTTTTTCTAAAAAATTACTTTCGACATTATTGGTTTCTGCATTATGACTATAAACCGTTTAGAAGTACTTTTTGATGTCTTGATTTCTTTAGTTAGTGGCTTCATGCTGTTTAAATCATGGTAAGCTTGCCGGTACCGTTGTTACCAGACCAGAAAATTAAGAGTTCTGCTTGCGGGTGCCTTCCCGCCCGCCAGGTCTGACCTGGCGGCGGTACCGGTACCCGCGAGCAGTGCATGTCGGAAGCACAGGCACCATTCTGAATAGTACCGGTGCATCTGCCTCCCCATTCCCGTTTGAGCCCTATAGGGCTCAAACGGGAATGGGGAGCATTTTTTTTCTGGCACCTAAGAATAGGCAATTACGGTCTGGTGGGGCCGTAATGAACTGGTAATTACCCGTTCGACGGTGCCAGAAAAAATCACAAGTTTGGCTGCAGCCTGCTGGTTTTACCAGCAAGGCTACCACCAAACTTGTAATGAGCCCCAGTATTAGTAGTGTACATAGTAGTTACATATCATATAGTACACATTTTCGTCCAGGTATAATTCCAGGCAAGAAGAGTGTGGTGAGAGGTGATCAGGCGAAGATCCACGTTTTTACAGCTTTTTGGAATGCTAGGTGAGAGTTTTCAGCTCGCACGGGTGGTGGAAGGGAATTACAATGGGCCTCATTCCGAGGCTGGCGGTAAGGGTTAACGGTCACCGTTAATGGCAACGGTGACCGTTAACACTTACCACCATATTCCGAGTTCCCTTTTGCGGGTTGGCATTTAACGCCTGCTTTTAGCAGGCGTTAAAAATCCAACCCGCAAAGGGACCTTGGAGTAAATTACGGCACCGTAATTTACGGTGCCGTAATTTACTCCTTCCCCATTCCCATTGAGCCCTATGGGGGCAGGAATGGGGATGGGGAACCGGTATGGTGAATGGGGAATTACCGGCCCCTCCAACCTTGGAATGGACCGGTAATTACTCCATTCACCATGCCGGATTTCCATGGAGTAAATAGCTCCATGGTTGCTTACCATGGTGCTATTTACTCCATGGATAGCGCCAGCCTCGGAATGAGGCCCAATGTTCGGCTGCTAGGTAGGGGAAGCTGGCCCCTCCTGCTTGGGCTCTTTTAATTTTGGGTAATGTGATCATGTTTGTGTATGGCGTTCTGGTCAGTCATGTGGATGTGGAGAGGTGTATTCTAGCAGATAGGTATGGAGGGGCAGTCAGGTGGATGCAACTGCGGGTCAAGGCTATGGCTTTGAAGAGTACT
This sequence comes from Ambystoma mexicanum, assembly GCF_040938575.1. Taxonomy (NCBI): domain Eukaryota; kingdom Metazoa; phylum Chordata; class Amphibia; order Caudata; family Ambystomatidae; genus Ambystoma; species Ambystoma mexicanum. Next base: position 1,348,491,225 of record NC_090929.1, read on the forward strand.
TGGCTCTTTGACTAGGAGCCAGTGTGCTTGCTTCCTGGCGGCAGAGATGTGCTCCCTTTTGGGAATGCTGATGGTGGCACATAGGGAGTTGTTTTGGATAACCTGTAGTTTATCCATGTTTTTTTGGGATGTGCCTAGAAAGAGGGCATTGCAGTAATCTAGTCTCAACCCTGTAATGGCTCTAGCAATGGTGATGCAGTTGTCCTTGGAGGGGAATGGGCTGACTGAATTTAGCATTTTGGCATGGTAGGCTGGCAATGAGGCGATGACGTTGACATGCCTGGTCATTGATAGACTGGAGTCAAGATAAACTCCCAGAGTTTTCAATGAGTCTGCGACTTGGATTCTGATTCCTTCAAAGATGAAATGGCTAAATTGGGAATTGAGGCTTTTGAGTGTATCAGTCGGTCCTATCAGGAGCAGCTCAGTTGTGTCTGAGTTTAGACAGAGTCTGGTTGTCGCCATCCATGCTTGGATGGTGGCGTAGATTTAATTGAGGGTCCTGGAGTCAGTGTCATAGTCGCCTGTCAGTGTGAGAATGGTTTGTGTATCATCCATGTAGTTGGTGTAGGAGATGTCCAGTGAGTCGAGAATGTAGAAGAGAGGACGTGTAAAGATATTATAAAGGGTGGGTGAGATGCAGGATCATTGTGGTACGCTGCATAGTATGACAGTGGGCGAGGCAGAGGCTATGTTGGAAAAAACTTGAATGGTCCTTCCTTGAAGGAAGGATGAGATCCATGCAGAGGCTTCAGGTGAGTATTTGGCTGTGGAGGTTAAGTGGTGGCATATGACATTGTGATCTACACAGTCAAATGCCACTGAGAGATCGAGGAGAAGGAGAAGAGCATGTTTGCCCGAGTCTCTTGCATCATCCATCGTCTTTTTCAAATCAAGTAGAGCTGTCTCACCGTCGTACCCTGGGTGGAAGCCTGATTGACAAAGCCCAAGGAGTTTGTTGTGGTAATGGGCCTATAGCTATTGGGTGAGGTGGGGTCAAAAGTGTGTTTTATGTTTATCAGAGGGTGCACCAGGCCTCCTTGAGGCAGGACAGAACTTTCCCAATGGTAAAAGAGGCATTGACGAATGCAGTGAGAAATGGGGTGAGGGAACTAGCACAGTCCTTGATGATTGTGGCAGGGCTGATGTCTCCTTTACAATTGGATGTCTTAATGGATTTCATGATGTTGATCATGTCTTGTTCCTCGATATTTTTGAAAGAGAATGAGTTGGCAGTGTCTGAGGTTGGTGACTGCGTGGTGATAGGGATAGGTGTCTTCGCCAGGTTCTGTTGGGTTGTCTGGATTTTGGTTTGGAGGGTGGTCAGTTTATTCAACACAGCTGTTTGATTTCCTAGCACCATGTCTTGTCTTTAGGGAGGTTTTGGGGGCGGGGTGTTGGAGTTTCTAAGTCTCTGAAGATGCAGAAAATCTCTTTGGTGTTGCATTGTGCTTCAAGGATGCTAGTTTCAAATGAGATGGCTTTAGCTTGAATGATGGCTTTTTTGTCTTCTTTTGACAAGATTTTGAAATCTAGTTTAGCTGTGTCCGTGTGGGTTGTTTGCCATAGGGATAAGGCTGCTCATTTATTAGTCCAGGGTTCCAAGAGGTCAGCGGTGAACCAGGCATTAGTGTGACTGGAGGGATTGGTTTTTCGAGCTTTGAGTGCAGCGGAGCGATTGCTTCGACTGCTGATTTGATAGCCTTATCATAGTTGAATGTGAGAATTTCTGGGTCAGCCGAGAATGGGGGTCTGAAGGTTGGACCTTTTAGGTATGGCAGTATCCTTTCCTTAGTGAGCTGCTGAGTGTTTTGGGCAGGGGTGGTGGGGTGAGGTCCTTGTTTCTGGCAGTGGGAATATTGAAGTGGATGGCATGGTGGTCAGACCATGGGATAGGAGCATTGCCAGTGATGGTGAGGGGGCAGTTATGTTGGGCTATCCAATCAAGGGTACGGCCTTGAATGTGGGTGCGGCTGTATATGGTATTGCTGAATCCTAGGGTTTCCAGTGCAGTGTTGAGAGACTTGGCTGCCGAATCTTTGGCGTCATTGAACCCTCCAAGTAAGATGGATTTAGGGGAGTTTTTCAGATTTTCAGAGAGGAGGTGGGTGAGGGCTGTCTGAAAGCCACCCCAGGGACCTGGGGGGCGCTAGACAAGATGCAAAGATATAGTGCAGTGGTGGGAGAGGTTGATTTTAATAAGGAAGTAGTCGCTATTGTTGTCCATATCTTTCTCTGATAGAGAGAGAGTTGTTGGCTATCAGAGCTATGCCTCCACCATTATTGTGGCAATCCTGTCTAAAGATTGCATACCCTGGCGGTAAGGCAAGGGACAGTGCAGGTCCAGAGGCCTTGTGTAACCAAGATTCAGTTATCATGAGGATGTAGATGTTGTATGTGATGATGAGGTTGTGCATGTCTAAGGCGTGGGTGTTGATAGAGCGGGCAATGATAAGAGTATATCGCAGAAGTGAATTGTCCGCATTGCAGGTGGTGTTCATGGCCTTAGGCAAAGGGGGCATGCAGGTGGATTCATAAATCACATTCATATTGTTGGATGGTGTCATGTCATTGGCTTGGAGTGGCATACAGGTACCTACAGCAGCATCATTTACACTCTTAGGTGAGCCATTGGCTTAGAGGGGCATACAAGTACCTACAACAGCATCATTTACATTCTTATGTAAGTAATTGGCTTGGAGGGGCATACAAGTACCTACAACAGCATCATTTGGATTTTGAAGTGAGGCATTGCTTTGAGGGGGCATACAAATGTCATCAACAACAGTCATAACATTGTGGATGGATGGAGTAGCGTAGGTTATACAGGGCATACAGTTCACGGTGGCATTGTTAATGATGTTTTTGTGTGTAGCCCTTACATGGGAGTGAATGGTAAGCATGTCGCACTTGGTATTGGTAGGTTGGGGCAGGTAGCTATAGGTAATAGCCCTGCCGAACCGTGCGGCACGAACAGAGGTGATATTTGAGCACACATTTATCGTGGTGCGGCGTTGCGTGGAGTTGTGGATAATCTGATTGCGGCCAGACTCCAGTTTATGAGGAGTGGCTAGCGAATTGCACATATCGCAAGCCGATGTGTGGTGGGGGAGTGGCAATAGCTTGTATCCTAGATGTCGGTTCCTGTATGTAAGCGGGCTGGGGTGAGCAGGCCGGGGAAGAGAAATAGTGCGGGCTTGGAGGCGGGCGTGCCTAATGGGGAAGGGACAGGGCGTGCAGAGCAAGTTGTTGGCAGATGGGTGTGGATGTGAGCAGGGAGATGTGTGATGCATACTTCTGCTCACCTTGTGCTCGCAGAAAGTCTGCAATGCTGGAGGTTGTGGAGGCGCGTTGGTTTGGTATCTTGGGTGTCGAGTCAGCATGAGCATGTCCTGGAGCTAGTGCATACATTAGAGGGGAAGTTGAGGGCTACACGGCAGAATGGCTGGCCGACGGCCCGTAAGGCCCAGACAGGCACAGACATCGAAGGCCTTGTGCTTGTGTGCCTTAGGCGTGGGGGGCGGGCTTCCACCTACCTATGACTCTCAAAGCCTATCGGTCAAACGGAGAGCAGTTGCTAGGCAACCAAATTAAAAACATATTGCTCGAGCCAGCAGCAGCCATCTTGGGGAACAATTAACAGAGCAGCAGCTCCACGTGCAGCGTAATGGCGAACTAGGCAGCCAGGCAAGGAAATATCAGGGTCTCTTCCAGAGGTGGGTCTCCTGATGTGGGAATGGTAGTGATAGTGTTGATTCAACAGGCAGATGTTTCTAGGCCAAGCTTGCAGGCTTGCAGGATGATGCGAAGTCTAGCTGCTCCTGCAGTAGACGGTGTCAGGAGGAGGGTGAGCTGCTCCTGCAGTACCAACGGTTTTCTTTCCAGTGTTGTTTGGGGTGGCTATTTAGTGCGAGTGGTTGGGACCAGGGCTTTGGAAGTGTTCTTTGTGTTCTGGGAGGACACTGTTCTGTGCAGCCCTCTGGTTAATTGTGTTATTACTCCTAATGACTATTTAATGCCTACACACACTGTGATTTGATACTATTTACACATAGCGACTACGGGCCAGGGTGCCTTTGTGCTCTGTTTCGAAATTCATATTAGGACATTTGCAGATCGAATTATGAACAATGAATGTACTGCCATTTAATTGGTAACTCTCATAGACCGAGCGCAGTGGCTATTTTAATTGTTTTCTATTTTTCTATATTATTGTTTATGTGTCTGCTCAATATTGACTAACCTATTATTGTTTGAAGAGTTTGGGTGAAGCAGCTTGAAGCAGCTTGAAGACTTTGTGATTCAGACTTTTGGAATGACCCTACAAAAGAGACAAAAACGTATGGGTCTGAGGAGTGATACCTTGAGACAGGGAAAAAGGATGAGGGGCCCTTTAGAAATTCATGACAATTTGAAAAATGCCCCAAGAATTTAAAAGGGTAGACAGGATGTGAAGGGCATTAAGAATGATATTGTAAACCTAGTGTGTCCTATAACAGATTTTTTCAGCCCTAAAGCTCCCCCAACAAGAACTATCTCACAACAGATTGAAATTATTTACCAAATGTTACTCCTAGCAAAGTAGCTTTGAGTGATACCTTACACTCATTTACTTTTGATAATAATGGATCACTCAGTCTTTGTATCAACCTAAAAAGGAATTCATTGGGGCCACCCTATACTGACTTGGACTTTATAAAACCAACAAATCTATCTGCAAGTTCAAATTTGACTGGCTTATGAAACTGAAGACGAGTTAAATAATCCATATCCAAATGTGCCTGTAATGAAAGATAAGGATAAAAGTGGCTAATTTTCATTCTATATTACTTACCATGTCTGTTAATTTTTAATTGTGTACTAGGCTGGTGGAAGATCAACACGATTTTAAATCACTAGCAATTTGAATAGCTTATGGTAGGGGTCCTATTGGGGTATATGTACCCTTAACGGCTAATTCCTGTAGCCCTCTTGATATTCTCAACAAAGATCCTATGGTCATTAATTAATCACAGGATTTACAGTCCACTGAATGAAAGGTATTGACCGATAACATTCAACCCAGCACTTTGACTAGAATGGCAGGGGTGACTGAGGAACAGGTGGTTGTTTATGCTACCAATGAACCAGATGCCATTGACATTCTGTGTCAGGAAATTGAGATGATGAAAAAATCTATAACTACTAAAGGAAATAAAACGAATTCAGGAGGATTGTATACACACTTACCTCCCTTACAAAGTACAGTACATAGGATGACATTTCAAATGATAGTTAATGATAAAGATTTGGCTGACTTATCCATTGTAATGAAGTCCTCTAACACTGTTATTACATGTGTCAGTGATAATGGGGAAATCAAACAGGTAGATCTTAGAGGCCCACTGGATAAGTGTGTTACAAATTCTTCTGGCTCCGGTAGACCGGCACAACCACTTCAGGAGACAGTGGATAATTCCAGAAAATTACAACAGGCTAGGGTTGATTTTAAATTAACCCGGAAGCGCGTTGAAACATCCCTATAAAATGTTACGAATACAATTGAACATAGCCCATTGAAACTAACTATACTTAACAATGTAAATGGTAATGATGTGTAGAGTGAGCTGAGTTCATTTGCAAAATTGGAGGAAATAAATCACACCAATGACAGTCTTTTCCTAAATAGAACCAGACTGTTAGCACTATGGAATTCCATTCCTTGTCTCTCTATGCATCTAAATGAGGATATACAGAGATTAGAATTACCTAAATGGGATAGTTATTGTACTCATGTTCAGACTTGCTATTAAAGCTAGGATATAAACTTATAACAAGATATAATGAACCATCCAAGGGCCACAATAAATATCCACAAAGAATCAAATGCCATACTATAAAACAGAAAGAGAGGAGCAATATGCAGCATAAAGAATACATTAGTGGGAATGGGCTTTCCTCTAGTACCAATTGACCGAGTCTTAATTTCACTTAAATTAAATGGTTATGTTGGAATGCAAGGTATACAACTAATTTCTTAATCATGCGTAAGGTCAGGCTCTTATTGGCTCTAGTCATGTTTTTCTGTTACAAGAAACATGGGCAGTGAATGACTTTATAGTTGATAGCTATACAGTTATCAATTGCCATGCAATTTAAGGACCATGAGGCAGGCCAATCGGTGGTCTAGCTTCAGGAGCTCAATTATTGCTATCTATTAGTCCGTATTGTTTGGAATTTAACTCACAATATGTATGGTTTGCTATTTTGCATCTTTCTCCACTTTCAAAAGACATATTGATTATCAATGTATATTCTCCTCCTGGTGACGAAAGTGTCAATGAAATTGTACATGCAATTGATAATATAATTAATGTCTGGCATTCGGATTTTCCGAATGACAACATTCTAATTGCTGAAGACCTGAATATGTCCAATCTGGAGAAACTCAATGTCACTCAGAACGAATGGTTTGACCCCATGAGGGCCAAGGCCGCAGTGTTGAGCGACTCAGGTTCGCAGGAGGCGCTGTCCGACTTTCCACGTACCACGTTTGTTACATCCACGCTACTGTGCCTATATAATCTGACTTTCAGGAACCTTTGCGGCAAAGCCCTCACAGGACAAGGCCGCTGTGGTGAGCGACGCAGGTTCGCAGAGACGCTGCCCGACTTTCCACATAACACATTTGTTACGTCCATGCTACCAAGCCTATATAATCCGAGGTTCGGACCATGTCTTAATTTCACTTCAGTAAATTGGTTATGTTGGAATACAAGAGTATATAACTCATTTCTTTTTGGCTCTCGTCATGTTTTTCTGTTGCAAGAAACATGGGCAGTAAATGACTTCATAGTTAATGGCTATACAGGTTATCTATCGCCATGCAATTAAATGACCATGAGGCAGGCCAATGGGTGGTGTAGCTATAGGAGCTCAATTATTTCTATCTATTAGTCCATATTGTTTGGAATGTAATTCTCACCATGTATTGTTTGGGATTTTGCATCTTTCTCCACTTTCAAAAAACATATTGATTATCAAAGTATATTCTCCTCCTGGTGACAAAAATGTAAATGAAGTTGTACATGCAATTGATATTATAATTAATGTCTGGCATTCAGATTTTCTAATTGGTGAGGACTTGAATACCCCCAATCTGGAGAAACTCAATCTCACTCAGAATTAATGGTATGAGCCCATGAGGGACAAGGCCGCAGTGTTGAGCGACGCAGGTTCGCAGGAGATGCTGCCCTACTTTCCACGTAACACATTTGTTGGTTCCACGCTACTGAGCCTATACAGACTGCCCCTTTTGGGGTAGGACCAAGCGTGATTTGCATATGGTTTTTCCCCTTCTGTAATGGCTTGGCAGGCTGAAAAACGATGGTCTGGAGGGTTGCCCAGAGCTTTGCCCGTGGTTATGATTAATTCAAAACCTTCCAGCCATCACCTTTCTGTTTTGCTAAAGTCACCCCGAGTGGGACGGGTATGCCCAGACCTGGGTCCCGAGTCTGCCGGGCCTAGAGACCCAAGCTACTCCTCACTGATGACGCCCAACAAGATCTCTGCACTGGCTCCTAGTGGTGGCAAGGATTAAGTTCAAAACCCTCTGCATTTTCCACAAGGCTTTCTGGGGCCTGGGCCTCAATACCTTCAACTCTCTATTCCTAAATATCTTCCTTCTCGAGCTCGTCACTCATCTGCCTCCAACTCCTTCATGGTCAGTCGCTTCTCCAAGCAATGAGCTTAAGGTGGATCTCTTTCTTTGGCTGGGGCCTGCCTGCCTCTCTGAAACTTGAGAAGAACCATCTCTGGTTCTGGAAGCCCCTCAAGGCCTTCCTCTTTGCTTCTGCTTTCTCTCATCCTCTCCCCTGCTGATTTCCTGGCTGAAACTGCACTGGTTACCTAGCTACCCTCTGATCTCGGGCCCAGGTCCCCTCCCCACCAGTTGCATACCTGCCCTGCCCCCCTGGAAACCCTTGCACTCCATGGCTGTTTCTGTTTCCCTACAGCCCCCTACCAGCTCTTGACACTTGATGTCTGCACTTACCCTTGTACTTGTCACCAGCAGAACGCATTTTTATTTATTGTTTTATTTATTTTACTGTTTATCCTATATACTGCAGTACCCCTCACCCTATCCCCCACATTTTCCCCCTCCTCATTCTCCTGCACTTACACTATCTAAATGTCACATGGCCCAGTAAGATTGTTGTCTCTGTCTTCCCTCTGTTCTCCTTCCCTTGCCTCGTTGCGCCTTGAAACACTTGTGTATAAGCGCATTATAGATGCCATATCATATCATATATTATCATATCATGAGTAATTTGATGTGATATTGACTACGAAAGATCATTGGAGAAAATGGGCACAGCTTTTTTACATTTGGGACGTAACTTTTTTACATTTGGGACACCCTATGTCTTAATCATAATGGAAGTACTTCTAATACTAATGGTATTACATGGACTAACATAATCAGTACTTCCTCTTTGGATTATGTACATATGGATTATGGATTATGAATTATGGAGTCGTTGCCAACCTATGACAATTTCATTTAATACTCTTAGTGACCATGCAGTATTGACATGGTCACTCATTACTTCCCAAATATATGACATAGCCCATTATAATGAACCAGTCCACGTCCACCTCACAGGAAATACGATTACATGGAGTAATAAAAACATGGAGAAATTGAATATATTTATCCAGGATAATAACATTTGGTTATTTTCTTGGCTCCAGAATAATCAATGGAATCTGAACAAGTTGATGATGACTTTATGCCTTGAGGCGGGCGATCTGGCGCATTTACAAGAATTACAATAAATAAATAAACACACATTAAAAACCCATTTCAAATTAAATCTTGCACAAGGAAGAGGTACACACATACATCAGGGATTTATTGATAGAGAGATCATGGTATCTAAGCAGCATTACCAATGACAATTTAGAACTATTGACTTCTCACTCAGTAGAGACGCAGGCAGCAGTACAAAGCCTTTCCTCTCTATGAATCTGTGCCCAATGCCCAGTATTCTAAAGAGTTGGTAAGATATTAAAACTAAGATAAGTTATAAATCTTCTAACTTCTTTAGAGCAAATTTTGGTAAGATATAAGCAAGGTGCACCCGGTGTAAAGTCCTGAACCCTTATTGTCCTTTTTAATTGAGGTAACTCATTGTTCAATGGAGGGTCATGAAGAATAACTCTTACAACATATGATAAAACCGACTCAGGAAGTTGGCAAAGAATGTCTCAATAGACTGTTGTATATTCAATTTTCTAAAACAGGAAGTTACAATGGACGTTGCACAAGCTCGCTCAATGAATTTCATAAAAAACATTCTTATATAGCAAAAATTGGTCATATGTGACGTCATAGTACGTGGCATACTAAGAAAACCTATGTGAGATTTTATTTAGCTTAAGTGGAACATCTAAGTATACTTTCTATAAGGGATTGTATTGTGATTGAGTCTCTACAGTCAGGTGGACAATTTATGCCCACCCCAGTGCAAGTCATATTCAACAGTTATTAACTACACAGCATATCATTGGCTCTTAAACTATAAGGCCATTTGTTATATGACCTCCTACATTTGGTTGGCATGCTTGTACCCTTCTGGAACATTCACCTCAATAGCAGCACGTAAGCTGGTACCCCAGGTGCTGGTGGGTGAACTTGACCATGCTTCCTCACCCAATTATCCTGACATCCATCGTCATTGCTATTCAGGTTGTCTTTGAACGTGGCCTTGTAGTAGCTTCTCTACTTTGGTAATATAAGGGAGTGTGAGCATGTGTGTATCAAAGTCCTGGTCTGCTTGCCCACTTCTATTTCGATCCTGGACTCATGTGATAGTAGAGCATGATTTGGCCCATATTATAGAATTTCATTGTCTGAAATAAAGATACTTGGCAACATGGTGTTCTCTATTTGCAACTTAACAAGGGATGCCTCAGTGTCTCACATTCATTGTTCTTCAAGGACTGATAACCAGTTTTGGCTGTTTCATCGTTTGACACCAGGCCAGACTGCCTCTCTTAGTCTACCTTCGAGCTTCAGCTTATTTCTTTGCTGTGAAATATGCATAGCTATCAATCCTTCTTTCTCCATGGGTCTGAGCTTACTAAAATTGTGACATCAAATATCCTGATTCTATATACCGGCGGCACCGCCTGCAGTCTACTCACTACGTATAGCCAGCCTTTATGATTACTTAGCCTACTTGCGTTTACATCATCTGTACAGTTATAACACGACTTGCATTTTCTGCAGTGCTCTTCACACGTGTAATCTTCATTCTGCACATGAAAGCTTACTCAATTCTTTATTTCGTCATCATATTCTATAAGGACTATACATCCTCTTGATCAGCCACTCTTTTTAGTGCATCACGCTTCTCGTAACATCACCAATCTTCTCTTTCATTCATCTTCATATTCCTTCGGGGATCTGTTCCAAGAGATTGTCATCTCTACGGGGATAAATCAGATAGGGTTTTCTCAAGGGGTACCTTGTCTCAAAGGCTCTTTGTGGAATAGGTACCATTACTGGTGTTGCGCATGACAGAATTTTTGGTTTCCAACAATAAGGCAAAATGCGGGCGGGATCTCCTGCAGAGGCATTCAGCTGCTCATCTACAGTCCTGTGTACTATATTCCTTGTACATTATGAACTTGGATAAATAATCAATATTCATACAAAAATCATACTCTTTAGCTTTCTTCTTAATGAGGATGAGTTTATTGGGATTGGTTAAAATCTCCTTCAAGTCTAAATTAAGAAGCTTCCAATATTCCTCGACAGTTTCGATCAAGTTAACCAGAAAGAGATTGTTACTATTTTTATTATATTGTTCCGCCATAAATCCATGGATCGATTTTTCATCTGTCTAAATCAAAATGATGATAAAATATAAAGCACATTTCTGGATCAATTGTATATGATCTAATCAATGTTATACTAAGTTCCATACGAAGTGCAGTAACAGGAACTGTCTGAGGAACACTTTAAAAAGTGCGCTTAATTTTTGACGCAAGGTTCACAATCCCTTAATATTTACTTACCGGTATGTTCGATAGTCCATAGATAATACAAGGAATGATAGTGCTAGTATAAACCTTTATGAGGCCCTCAATGTTATTGCCGCTTTTCTTATACATAATACTCCTAAGAATGAGCAATTTTTTAAACACCTTTAAACGTAAATTGGTGCAGTAAAAATCCTTACAAGGAGCATTCTTGATAGGGACTCCTAAATAATTATACATATCGTCTACCTCCAATTTAACACCATTAATGTACAAAGCGGATGTAGTTGTTTTACTTTTAGGTCCAAACATTAATATTTTGTTTTTTAAACAATTTATCTGAAGGTGATTATTTTGGGTCTATCCAGCTAATGCATTGAGTGGTCGTTGTAGCCCTATTGGGGTACTCTCCATAATGATAGTATCATCAGTATAGACGATCCATGGTACTGTTGTGTTCCTGATAATTGGTGGAAAATTATGAACTTTTTATGAATTGATCCATATCTGATACATAAAAATTGTACAGAGTTGGGACTAATAAACACCTTTTCTTGATACCAGCATTGGTAACGATATCTCGGGTAAGTGCATTATTAACCTTAATTCTAACTGTTGTACCAGACTATAAAGAAATAATAAATGTAGTAAGGTCTGATCAAAGACACAGCCTACATACCATGTCAAAGGCTTTACTAAAATCAATAAAATGTTGTACAAAGTTTACAGAAGGACTTCCAATGTGTGTAAGAGGTGTGCAAGGGCAAAGTGTTAACTCTAAAGAGATGTAAGTGAAATTGTATTTTCGAGTACGAAAACAACGCTACATAAAAGTGCGAAGTGTAAAACTTTTAATGCACGAAAATGTTGAGTGGGCTTCTTGAGAGCAGAACACGTTATGGTGAAATATTTACTTAAGTACATTAATGAGGGATTAATAATTTAATGTTAAAATTGAAACATAATAGGCATGCCTACTTACATTGTATCTGCCGTAGTTTGGAAGTTTTCACTTTAACTAATCTCGCTCAAGATCACGCAAGATTAGGTCATCCAGAAGTAGAATGTATCAAAGAAATGGTAATTACACATATGAAATATGTAATGTGCAAGTTTGCCGCCAAAAATATAAAGCTGTTATAATGCTGATGAGACTTTGCACATCCCTTTCTTTTTTTTTCAATCACATTTATTTGTATTCGCCTGTCAGTAGTAGCTAGGTCGTCTTATACCACTGCAACCCTGATCCAAAACAACCCCCGCAGGGAAGGAATTTGGCATTTTAATTTATATGCATTTTTTATGTTCATAATTCAAAATTATACTGCAGTCGATCTTTTATTTTTGATCTTTGTGGTTATTTCGCTTTAAAGTCCCTAGAATGGCCACACATGGAATTTAAAGATATCTGTTTAGCACGTACTTAGATCTCGGACGTCTGCAGGCATGCACAAAATCTGCAAACCAGCACATGATCTATGACATATAGCATGGACAGTGTGGCATCCGCATTAAAGTGCGTAGATTGCACCACGGAGTAGGCGGCACATCCACAGACACTGAAACATCCATACTGTGCCACTGACATGTAAATATGCAGAGACAGACATTATTATAGTTCACGGATGTCAAAAATACATTTTTACAAGCATTGGAACACTACATTTTGTTATTAACATTATATATTTACAAAAAAATAATTTGTGGGACTAATATATGCAGATTACATTTATAATTACTTATTTTAAGAAAGGAAAGGGGAACTCGAGCAGGAAACATAAATAGGGGAATTTGGAGGTTAAACCTTCATGATTGGGGGAATTTGGGAGAAACATTTCATCAAACACGTTTATTATGAGATTGATTGATTGATATTTTATTTATATCTCACTTGCACACAAGTGTTTCATAGCGCAAGTGTTTGAGAGCTTTCTCGCAATGATTGGGGAGATTGTTGAGGGAAAGGGTCACAGGTACATGTGGGCCAATTAAAATTAATATTACGTTTTACATGATTTTCAAAATAATTAGACAGTTCAGCAACTTGATTTTGTAGTTGAGACTTCTGAGTGCATAATTTATTAATTTTAGTTTAAACAGTTTCAGTTTGTCCATCGTTGCTATTTACAATTCGTACTTCATAAATAAGGTGTTTTTTCTTCTTTGAATGTGTGGGAAAAAATATTTGTAAAAGATGTAATTTAATAATTGATTATTAACATACATTATTTAAGTGCATTTTAACATATTTGTGTGTATTTACCATTAATACATTCTTCACTGGTCATGTCATCTTTAGAAAAGTACTCTTCAAGCCATTCAAGTGTGTTTGCCGTTTCTGTAGCAATATTGAATGAGTAATTTTAGTTATTAAAATATTATTTACATTTATTTAGTTCCTATGGAAAGCATTTACAATAAAAAGGAAGGAATATTTACTTACTAGTTTCAGATTGTTTGTTTTCTTCTTCTATGTGGTGCATCAGTTCCTAAATGTTGATGACATGCATTCCGTAAATAAGGTGTACAGTTATGTTTTCTATTTGGTATAATCCTTAATATTGAGGAATGTGTACAAAACTATGGGGACATATACATGTGTGTAAATGTATGTTTGCGTTGTATTGACTGTTTGTAATGTTGGGGTATGTATATTTGTTGTGTAAAAAGGAAACATGAAAATTGTGTTGTCCTCTTTGTTTTTCAGGTCAGATGCTGCCACCTGCTTCCAGATATGTCAACGGACACAAGCCTGCTTCATGGTGGGTAGAATATTATTTTAATGTAAAGGATGTTCATAATATTTTAATTTATGTTAAAAAATGAATTATTAATAACTTCCATACACTGCTGTAACATTATGAAATATTTATAAAAACCACTGGAATTCAGTGAAAAAAACTTTGTTAAAGGGACGTTATGGTTACAAGTAAATTTGAAAAACCTGAGAAATACGCCAGTTATGGTATGCTATGCAACCATAACTCACAGTAGCTCCATGCACTGCTAAAACTAACACCCAGGACATCAAAGATGACATCACAAATGGCATCACAAAGTGCTTTTGTGACAGTTGTCAAGGAGCACGAGAAACACTGTCCTCTACCTTAAATTTAAGGCACTCTCAACATCTTCCACTGTCCACTTGCCCCTCCATCTCTGTAGTTGGTGCCTCTTCCCTCCCTTCACTCACTTCCCTCCCCCACCGTACCTTGACTCAGCTGCAAAAAAACTTTAAAAAGCCCAAAAGAAGTAAAATCAAAAAAGCACCTAAAAAAAATTCCTTTAGGAGCCACCTTTCATAGTTAATAAATAGAAGTGAGAATAAAAGTGACATGCCACTTTGCAACCTTCATAGTCCATGGACAGCACGGTAAAACCCGGCCATCAGAAAAAAATCCAGCCTTGAGGGTAGGAGAATTAAAAACATTTTAATTGTTTTGTGTTAAGAAATGGTGATTTTACAAACTAAACTAAGGAACATTTTACTGCACTTAATTATTTCTTCGAACTTTCACAATGGTTTTTCCATTTTCTTTATTTCAACCATTATAGAATACTTAGATCCATACTTTATATGTTCACAAAAATTGCTTCAAAGCATTTTGGACGTTTTCCAGGAAAATCTAATTACCTACATCAGTTAGATGACTCCATCTCTCTGAAAAATGTTGCCAGCGTCAAAAGTAATGTTCTCATTATAAAAAGATGTCATGCCAACATCTCGTTTAAAAGCACACACAGCATTATTGACATTGCACCTTTCTTTTTCCATTTGCGGACAAAATAAATTTGACTGCATCCAGATTTGTCTCTCAGCAATGCTTGAAAACATAATCTTCGAATTTGGAAACATTTCCGTTAACTTTACAAATGTATCCTTCATTGCAAATTGCAATGAAATCCCGGTAACGTACCGTAAACTGTTCTCTCCACTATGAACAACAATAATGTCTGGATGTTTTAAGTGAACTATATTCTTACAAAACAGGAGTAAGTCAGGCCATTTCATTCCTCGCACTCCATAACATGACACTTTAAATTAATTTTCTGCCAATCCACAGTGCTCAGCATACATTTTCATCTGATGGATCCAAGAGTCCCCCAAAATCCACACACTCTGCCTCCTGAAAGACATAGTCATAGCCATCTTCAATCCTCTCAGCAAACAAAACTCTAGCCACCCTCTCTTCATGTACACCACACCCAGGAAACCTGACTGGCAGATCGCCTGTTGTCCGTGGACATCATGACTGTCCGCAGTCTCCGCAATCCCCTTTCCATGCCAGTTATCTCAAAGACACGGACTTTCAATTGAAGGGGGTGGGGAGGTTTACACTTAATTTAAACAATGGGCCTCATTCCGAGTATGGTAGTAGCCATGGAGCAATTATCTCCATAGCTGCCTCCCATACACGTACCGCCTCCGGGTTGGTTCAATGGGGACTTACCGGTCCATTCCGACCTTGGAGGGACCGGTAAATCCCCATTGAAAAAAACATTCCCCATTCCCATTCCAGCCCCCATAGGGCTCAATGGGAATGGGGAAGTAGCTAATAACGGTACCACAATTTGGAGTACCGTTATTAGCTCTGAAGTCCCTTAATGGGTCCCGTCCACAATGCTTGGTCAGACCAGGCGTTAAAGGAGGGTCCCGCTAAAGGACCTCGGAATAGGGCGCAAAGGGTTTACCAGCACCGGTGTCCTTACCAGTGGCGGTAATCCCTTTGCGCCCAACTCGGAATGAGGCCCAATGTATTGTACAATGGTGGCTCTTAAAAGGGCCATTTATTTGATTTTTTCAGTTTTTGAATTTGTTTTGCGTTTCTGATTTTTATTTCCTACTACTTACAAATATGTTGTTTTGCAATGTACATCTTTTTCACATACACTTTCTCAGTGCATTTTGAATATTTACAAGACACAGCTGATTCCCAAAATCAGGAAAATTCACTCCATAACCCGAACATTGTTTGCATCATCCAACTTGATGTTTTTCATTTTCAAAAGATGCCTTGCCTACACCATTAAAAAAACACATACACCTTGATTTACAAGGTGCCTACATTCTTCTAGTTGTGCACAAAACACATTTAGGCATCTACATACTTCCCTTGGATGTAATTCTGAAATAATTATCTTTCCACATGGAAATAGTTCCATTAAGCCTTGGAACACATCTTTTAATGCAACCTGCAAATGCCACATAACTCAGTGCACCTTTTCAAATTATTCATCCAACAATCTACCAACATCCACAGAGTGAACCTTTTTGTAGCAATAGCCATATCCATCGTCCCTAAACACAACAATCAAAACACCAACTACCTTCTCTTCCTGTAAACCACAACCAGAACCCCTCATTGGCTAATCCCTACAGTCCCCTTTCCATGGCAGGCATCCTAGAAAGACGCAGATGTGGTACGTGCTGTCCACAGACTACCGCAGTGTCCATGGAGCCCGTAGCACAGGGCAGCCCTTCTACCCTTTCCATGTTCAAGTGTCTAACACTCCCTCATTGGCTGCCTTCAAAATACCAATCATATCCAAAAACTGTACATGTAACCCTGTCATCTTAGTTCAACACCTCAGATGTACTCTTAATCTCTCAGAGTACCTGTCTTCTGTTTCTCACAAGCACCTGCATCAAAAACTACTATACAAATCTCCAAGATTTCTTTTTGCAGATTCACGAACATCTGCATCTATCAAGACAAAGCACAGGTATGATTATACTTTTAAAAAAAATTCCAACTCTTTTATAGATGAATATAAACAGGATTACTGCTGCTTACTATATAATAAGCTTCTCAATAATCATATTCTCTTTTGTAACCACTTCATGAAATGCCATGTATTGTAGCATTCACCACCACCCATTTACTTACAATGCTGTGTGTTTAAACATGTTTATTTCTATGAGTCTTTGCCTGACAGATAATAAAATATATAAATATCTGCATTTATAGCAGCACTGTCTCTAACATGTTTTTAAAAGAAAACCACATTGAAAACATTTCTACACCATGTTTAAATGGCAATTGCTGCGTGGAAGTAAAATATGTTGGCAGTACATGCATACTTGCCAACATGACCCATCCCAATCTATAATTGCTTACCAAGTGTATTGTTACTTTGCATTATGTCACTTCTAATACCACTTCTACCATTAAAAAACTTAGACTACAACTCCCAGAATGCAAAGTGAAAACCAAACTGCATAACTGCTCGCAAATCATATCATGTACATGGAATGCAGAATGGACAAATGCTGTGCATTTAAAAATATTTATTTTAGTACCATTTCCATTACAGATAATAAATGCATGAATACATTTACAACACCACTGTGTGTAGCTTTTAAAAATAAATAAAAGCAAATGGAAAAAAATGTGTACAACGTTTTTAAATGCCACTCAATGTGTACATTTTTTATAACTTTGAAGCACATGCTTACTTGCTAACATTACCCATTACAATCTCTAAGTGCTTTGAAGTGGGAAAAGTGAACAAAAGGCTCCCAACAATCCCTTTTCAACCCTGGTGAAGTGGGAGAATGGAAGAACAGGCTCCCGCCCTTCCCCTCTCGCGCTTGGCCTAGAGGATCACGGCCTAGACACCCGCCACGAGAGGAGTTTGCCTATCTACCAGACGACCAAATACCCTGGTACAGGAACATACGGATGTGCCCACCTACCTGCCCAGCAGCCCGCCCTGCCCATGCCGACACCTGCGGCATGGATCAACTCGACTAAACCTACACGTCGTTAGAGATGCCATGACGACCTAGCCAACGGTCAGCACACCTGTGCAAACATGCACACCGGACACTCCCACACCAATCCACATGAAGAACATACTCAGTGCTATGACGTAGGTGACAGACATACCCACGGACGTGCATCTTTATTATTTTCCACATAGGCTCTCAAAATGCAGAAACGCAAGATGCATAATGAACTTATCTAAAAAGGCTTGCTCACGCTTCTTCTAAGAACCATGTACCATAATGAAGAATATAACGGAGACACGATACTGAGGATAGAGCAATATGATACCGTAACCTAAAGCGCTCTGCATCAAACGGTTCCATCTATGCACCAGGCCCAAGTAGGCCGCAAGCAAAAGCTTCCATGAACATTGAATGAGCAAGAGCTCGGTTGCTGACCCTGCAGAATGAGCCCGGCGAAAGCACACCGCCAAGGGCACGATGTTGCAATCTCGCACGCCGCAAGCCGACGCCAAGGTCACACCTGCAAGATAAACCAGGCACACAGTGGGAAAAACAATATTAATTGTGCTGAATTTTGCCTCAAACACGGTCCCACCTCACGTGACAAAGCCAAACCTGACAGGATGCCAAGCCCAGGAGGAAGGAGACGCCTGAATCCCACGTTTCAAGACACAGGCAGATACAATTAAAAGACTCATTGGACATCTGCAGCAGTGGGAGTAGTCGACCTCCCAACATATGAATAAATCCCCACATTGTTTACACCTACCCATAGTAAAACATTGTTGCAAATGACAGGTGCACCGCGAGCTGGGAACAGCGATAGTCCCAGACTGGGAGGCTCGCGAGCGGACCAATCAGAACATGGGGCTCTTATCACTGACGCCATTAACATTGACCAATCCTCAGAGGTCTTCATGTAACAATTTTCATATATCAAATTGAAGGGACAGCCCAAGTATATCACCTGACTAACCCTCAACCACTAACACTGTTCTCTATATGTATGCTATACTAACCCTACCACTCGAGTAACCAATCCAGAGTGGAAATAGGTTTTTTGCTAAACTTTCTAAGGTGACGCAAGTAGCGCGTCATACTAAGGTAAAAAGGGCCTGCGAGCCCCACAATTGTGTGTGTGTCAGGACGGACGCGTACGATCCTTGACCCATCCCTGCCGTTTTGTCTAATAAACAGCAGAGTCACCTTGCTTCTTGCGTGTGTCTCATACTCTATCTCTTTTGGGATATACGGGAGGAGTTGGGGCATCCCTGTCCGGAGGTCTATGGACGGCCCGGCTGACCCCGGCAGAATTTCCCCCCGACAAGTTGGAGGCACTGCTGAGATCTGTTTAAGATCTGCTTTTTTTATTTTTGTTTTTCCAGGTACTCCCGTTGCGAGGAGGCCCGGCGGCGCGGCCCCCTCCACCGTTGCCCCCTTCTGAGGACTACAGGACCATCGCGGAACTGCGAGAAGACCGGACAGCGCAATCCGGATATTGGCCTTTGGGAGCCGGTTGAGAAGTATCCCGCCCGGGGTTGGCGAGTGTCCAGACGTGGTCCAGACGAGGGGAGGTGGCGAGCCGCTTGGAGGGGTGCAATCAGTCGAGCGGCCCCGCATCAAGAGAACTTGGTGAGCATGCCACGCACAACAAGCAATGTGAAATTGTGAGGGAGGGGGGAGGAATTAAATACGAGAGGTGGGAGGTGTTGCACAGGTGCGCGGCGAAGGTTTGACAATTTAGTGTTGGCAATGAAATGAATGGTAGCCGAACGAGTGCGAGAGCAGTCGGCTACGTTACGCGAGAGAGGGGGGTGGAGCACGAAAACATCACGTGCGGCCGCTCGTAGACACTGATTGGCCTAGGTCGCGACTACGTGTAAGGGTGTGTGTGTGTGGTTTCCTACGATTTGGCATTTATTGATCAATGAGTAGATGAGGATCCCTATTGTTCGAGCAAGAAACTCGATAGGTAGATGACGTTTCCCTGTAGGCGGTAGCTAGTTAGTTGACCAATACGGAAGATAATTGGCTGGTTAAGCCCTCCTATCGAGGGGCGTATCACACGCGAGGCGACGCAGCAAGCGCAGTCCGATTATATTATTGATTACCTTGTTCCAGGAGTGACAGGAAGACAGCTGTGAGGTTAACGGGGGTAGATTGCAAGTGTATTTTGGACTTAAAGAATATATGAAGAACTTACCAGTAGTTCGAAGAGATCGGTGACGTCACCAGTAGGGCTTTCATAGGATATCCCGAGCACAAGGCATCTTTCTTTCTGAGAGTGGTGGGGAAGAGAACTGTGGTAAGGGAGTGGAAACGGAGATAAACGGTAATTAGTTGATCGGGGAAAGGCCACGGCAAGTGTAGAAGAAGGAGGAGGAGCAAATGAAAATAGGACGACTGTATAAGAACGTCACAAGGGGTACGCAGCCGCAGGGGGCTACGTGCGCCTCGGCCGCAGGGGGCCGTAAGGGTGTTGTGTGAAGGAAGAAAGAAAGAAGAAAATATATAAATGTAAATACTATATTTCAATAATTTTCCTTAGCGGACTATCGCAAGTCCCCAAATTTACGGGGCCAGGTAAAGGTATAAGGCTGTGTATTGTAAGTGTTAGTAAGATAATAGCTACCAAATAGGGGAAGGATAACAAGTGAAGCGCTACTATGTCATATGGGACAGGATCGGGAGGGTGGGGGAACACCCTCACTACCCCACTACAACACATATGTACAACACTGTCACCCCATAGGGAGAAACTGATCAAGTATAGCATAGAATGGACACAGGGGACGGAC
Source organism: Ambystoma mexicanum (assembly GCF_040938575.1). NCBI lineage: Eukaryota > Metazoa > Chordata > Amphibia > Caudata > Ambystomatidae > Ambystoma > Ambystoma mexicanum. Next base: position 1,348,511,784 of record NC_090929.1, read on the forward strand.
AACAAAATGATAACACCATGGCCGCCGAATGGTAGCTTCGATCCATATACCCAACATTCACTATTAAACCATCTGCATAATACATACAAAGGGAAGAAGTTGACACACCACGTGGAGGTGTTTAACTTATGGAGGATGTTCCAAGGGTCCCGACCAGGACCAAATGGAATGTTCACTGTGGGGGAAATACCGGAAGAAAAAGAGATTAAGGAGAAAGGAGATAATGGGAAAAAGGGGAGTGAAGACCCAAAGAACACGGGGAACGGACAAGAGGGAGGAGAAAAGAATAATAACTCAAAAGAAAATGAAATAAAAAAGGAACAGAGCAACGATATACCCCTAGCAAAGGTAGTGAAAACAGAGGGAGGGGGGTTGTACCCTTTAAGAGAATTAGGAGAAATAGAAAGAGGACAGTTAAGGGCGGCTGAGGGGTACTCGAACCCGGCATACAGCCCTCCACCATATGTGGCTCATAGGAAGATGCCAGCAGGGGAGGGGAGGACTGGAGAAGAACAAACTGTGGAAATAGGACATGATGAGTGGGTAGCTGCGCAGATACTATTAAAATTATGAGGTTCATTAACAGGAGAAGAGAAGGAGGTAGTAAGGAAAATAGACGAGGATAATACCAGGGAGAGTGGAATGAGAGGGGAAGAGCTGTTACGACAAAAGGAAGAGATTTTGGAGGAACGACTAGCAGAGTTAAGGGATGAGCAGAATGAACTGATCAAACAGCTCGAGAGGGAGGAAAGAGAGAGAGCGAGGGAAAGGAAAGAAGGTAAGAACGAATTGGAAAAAATAAGGGAACGAACTGAGGAGCAAAGGCGAGAAGCTGAAAGGGTAAAAGCAGCAGCAGAAAGGGTATCAAGAGCAGTGCTACGAGAGAGGAAAAGGGAAGAAGAAGAGAAAGAAAAAGAAATGGCAATGTGGAAGAAGAGATTACTATCAGAAACGACTAAGAAATACGAAGAAGGGAGGGTGATAGAGAGTATATTAGAAAGGGAGAGGGTGAGATGGGAAAGGAAGAAAGAGGATGAAAGGATATTGGAAAAGGTGAGTAGTGAAGTAATGGAGGAATTAAAAAGGAAAAGGGAGGAAATTGGTAGAGAGATGGAGGAGAGAAATGAAGGGGAAAGAGAAGATAGGAGAAGGGAGAGTGAAGTAAGGGGGTATGTACATAGAGACACAGAAGTAGCAACAACATCAGCGCAAAGGGGAGCGGTTGGTAAAGGAGAAAAGGGAGAACCGGATCTAATAGACTTAAAAACAGTAACAATCAAGGGGAAAAAGACAGAGTGGGGGCTGCCGTTTACGAATGCCTTTTGTAGTGAGGAAGAAGAAGGAATGGAGAAGGAAGGAAGAAACAGTGAAAGGGAAAGCCTAGATAAACTATACACCACCCGGACCAATACAGACTCACCATGGTTCTGTAGGAGAAAGGATGAACTGGAGAGAAGTGAGGAGGAAGAGCAAGGAATAGCGGAAAGACAGACACATGAAGCCACACCGTCACCATCACACCCTCTCCCATCCCACCCTACATGCTCAACCACCTCACGCTCATTACGTACAATCAAACTCGCGCCCTCCACAAACGAACTGACACCCTATGCAGGTAGGCTTAGAGACCTCCCTAGACGCAGGCAGGAAGGACGAATACACACGCCCACATTAAATACAGGAAATGATGAAATAAGGGGAAAAGATGGAGAAGAAAGAATTACGAGCAGGGGAAATACGGACGAAATTGACGATGTAGGAGAGAGGGAAGAAGAGGAGGGGTGTGAGGACTCAATTTTATGGAACCCAAGGGGTAAAACGAGGCACAACTTAATGCCACTTCTGGAGAGGGGAGGGGTTAGACCACAGTACGTCCCTTGGAAGCATACAGACAAAGAAAATATAAAGTGCAGGCTCCCATCATTAAGTGGAGGTGCGGGTAAATGGATATATGAAATGGAAAAACGCACCGCAGGACAGAAACTGGCAGTGGGAGATGTAAAGGGCCTTCTAATATCGATATTAGGGGATGCAGCGGATGACATTTGGAAGAGAGCGGGATTCACTGGGATAACAATAGCAAACACATTGCACGATGGGGCACCATTCGCAAACTGCAGACATGCACTATGGCAGGCACTGAGGGTACAGTACCCAGACACATCAGACATAGGAGCAATTACCTCACGCAAGATGCGTGAGAACGAAGATCCTGTTGATTATATCTAGGAAATCCAAGAGAAGTGGCGCATGGAAACTAGAGAACAATGGGACAAAACACCAGCAATATTCTATCATATACTAGTACAAGGGCTCCCAGAAGGAGTTCAGAAATAACTGAAGAAAGTAGTGGGAATGGAAGCAAAAGCATGGGCAGAAATACAACTGACAATAGTGCATCATTGCAGGACATGGCAAGGAAAAATGAAACAAAAGGAAGAGGACAGGAAAACGGAAGAGGTTAAACTAGTACAGAAAAAACATACTAAATACACAATGGAAGGGGCACTAATAACTACACCTACAACAATGACCCAAAGCCCCACACAAGTAGTGGCTGCACAAGATCCCTCCCAAATACCACCCTCACAGACTATAACACAACAGGTGCCGCCACTCCAACCATACACGACCAACATGGGAGGAGGATACTCAATGCCAGGAGCTGGGTATTATAATTACAACAGGGGAAGAGGAGGAATTATGAGAGGGAGAGGATACGGATATAACACACAACAGCAGGTGGGAGGACTTAGAAATTCCTACCCCACCGGGCAACCAGTATACCATGAAAACACAGGAAGCATTCCATGGCAGAGTAGGGAACCACTGGTGTGTTGGAGTTGTGGATTAGTAGGGCACATGTCACGCACGTGTAGAGTAAGACCAGGAACACCATCATGGAGCGAACAGGGACAACCAAGGCCCACACAGGAACAGCAGGGCATACAGCAACAGCAGACATTGCAACAGGGAAATGAACAGCAACAACTAATAACACAACAACAACCACAGACATATTCACTGCCACAACAACAGGTAGCGATAACGCAACAACCCAAGCACAACTAACACAACTGGGTAGGGTGACGGTCCTGGGACACAACCCTTACACAGGAAATGGTTAATCGTTGTACCCTCAATAGGACAGCCCACAGACGGCCTTGGTGTGTCCCATCCTGTCGGTAACACCTAATAGTGCGGAGGAACCACACATAGAGGTAACGATAGGTGACAAAAAATTATCATTCCTTGTTGACACCGGGGCGACCCGGTCTTGCATAAGGGAAGGTAAATTTAAGATGTCGGGCGAAGCCATGAACACCCAAGGATTCTCTGGGGCTAGAGGGTTGGTTCCCTTTACTGATAACATTCCCTTATCTATAGGAGATTATGACATGTCAGTCCCATTGTTATATTATAGTGCCTCACCAGTAAATATACTGGGGAGAGACATCATGAACAGGTTGAATATGACGATCTCCTTTACGGAGGACGGCATAATTTGCTCTACTCCAGGAATTAACATGCTCACAGCACGACAGATTATGCAAGCATACTGCAGACAGACAGCGATTAGGGCTGATCCAGTAGATGGCGAACTATTCCAGTACGGGACAGACATGGCATTTGCATGGATGCCAGGGATAGAGGGAAAGATCTGGAGGAGGCCAGCAGCCTATTTGTTCAGACCAGAAACACCAGTCAATGAACCAGAAGGAAAGGTGGTTCCAGTGGACATTGAGAGCATTATAGCAACAGCTGATTACATTGCGGTACATGCCCAAGACAGAGAAGGAAGAGCATGGAGGGCAGTGATAGCACTAGCAGAAGGATGTAGACTAACCCAGGTGTCAGATGAGGAGCTGTTCTCAGAAGAAAAGGAGGAAGGTGAAATGGTGTTTATGATGAGTGTGGAAATATGGCTAAGAGTGGCGTACAAACAAGTGGCACAGAAAATTGCAATGGCACTTGAGGCACCCACATCCACCCCAGTTCCCTTCTTTGAGGAGGATATGACAAAAGTACCCACATCATTATGGACTACTAGTCCTTATGACGTGGGGTGCATAAAAAGTATAGGGGGAGTAAGGATAAAATTGAAAAAAGGTGCAATACTCCCCAGAGTGAAACAGTACCCACTATCAAAAGAGGCAGATGAGGGCATATATGAAACCATAACGGCCCTTATAGATAATGGCATATTGGTCCCCTCAGAATCACCATGTAACACGGCTGTATACCCAGTGCGCAAGGCTAGAGGGGGGTCTTGGCGCTTCATACAGGATCTCAGGCCCTTGAACAACATAGTAGAAGCAGAATACCCCATAGCCGCAAACCCGGCCACAATATTGTGTGGCATTCCAGCAGAAGCATCACGATTTACAGTGATCGACCTTAAAAATGCTTTTTTCTCAATACCATTGCAGCCAGACTCACAAGATCTGACAAGCTTCACTTACAGAAACACAAAGTGGAAACACACCAGATTGCCACAAGGGTACTGCGAATCACCCTCAATCTTCAACCGAGTAATACAGATGGATTTGTGTAACATTGAAGTGGAAAGCGCAGTGTTGCAGTATGTCGACGACATAATAATTTGCAGTACAAACGAAAGAACATGCAGAGAGGACTCATTAAAGATGCTGACAATATTGGCTGAAAAAGGTTACAAGGTAGACATGGAAAAGTTACAGCACTGTCAAGAACAGGTACTTTACATTGGTCAGCTCATATCCCAACATGGAAGAAAGATTGCACCACAAAGAGCACAGGCCATTTCAAAAACGTCAGTGCCACAAACAGTGAGGGAACTGCAGCAGTTCCTGGGTCTGTGCAACTACTGTAGAGAATGGGTATTTGATTACAGCTCATACATAGGACCCCTGCTTGAGGCGTTAAAGGAATCTAATAAAGGGGAGAAAAAGTTGGGGTGGACAATGGAAATGAAAGAGGCTTTTGATGAACTGAAAGATGCAATATCAACTGCTCCGGTACTGGCAACCCCAGACTATGAGCGACAATTCTTTATATTTTCACATTGCGACTCAGCAGTAATGAAAGCAGTGTTGGCTCAAAAAACAAGCATGGGCTACAAACCAGTAGCATTTTACAGCGGTCACTTAGATCCTGTGATGTTAGGTCATTTCACTTGCGAACAAGGTCTCGCCGCAGCTGCTTTTGTGGTAGAGAAAGCATCAGCAATAACCATGGGGTGCCCAACTACACTGTTTGTGGAACATGCACTATTTGCAATATTGAATAAACCTAAGTCCACCCTAACCACGCAAAGGGCATCAGGTTATGAGATCATCTTATCCAGAGCTGAACTATCAATTGTTAGATGTAGCACGGTCAACCCTGCAAGGTTCCTAGCAGAAGTAATTGAGGAAGGAGATTATGCACACGATTGTACACAAATAACTGAAATGTACTCATGTACTAGAAAGATTGAAGAGAACGCACTAGAGGGAGGTGAGCTCCTGTTCATTGATGGGTTATCAACTATCGACCAAAGGGATGGTATAAGGAGGACTGGGGCAGCAGTGGTAAAAATGATGGAGGTACCGGTGTGTGTGGCAATGAAATGTGTACAACTACCACTGCATTATTCCGCTCAAGCAGCAGAATTAATTGCACTAATCTTGGCGTTGAAGTAAAGCTTTGACAAACGAGTGACCATATATTCCGACAGCGCATATGTTACGTCCACTGTCCACTCAGGGCTGTCGAAATGGAGAAGAAGAGGGTTTAGGAGAGCTGATGGCACTCCAGTGCAACATGCCCTCCTATTGGCTGAACTAATTGAAGCAATAAATGACCCCCAAGAATTAGCTTTGGTCAAATGCACCGCACACACCAATGGTGAAGACCACATTTCAAAAGGGAATGCAGCAGCAGACGCACATGCAAAGTATGCTGCATATTTTGGTGAGATATGGAACCCCCCAGAGTCAAAGAGAGGGAGAGGGAGGGGAATGGCTAAGGAGATGTTGATAAGAGAAGGGTACACCCATCTCCCAGCCACACAGATAATGGAGCTACAAGTGGCTGCACCAATGGCAGAAAAAGAAATATGGGTAAAAAGAGGATGCACAATGTCACCAACTGACGCACTATGGCGCCAGGGTGACACTGGAAAGATTGTAATACCACTGGCACTATTGAACACCGCCCTGAGCCAACTACACCACCCAGCCCACACAGGAAAGGAAGTAATTGCAGCACGAATTAGGGAAGACTGGTTCTGCCCCGAGTTAAATTCTCATGTGTCAAATTTTATCAGCAATTGTCTCACATGTCAACAGTTTACGGCCGGTCACACTCTGAAGGTGATAAGAGGTACTATACCCCGGCCAGAGGGACCCTTCCAACATCTCCATATTGACTATGTTGATATGATCAACGTATGTCAAGGAAATAGGTATATGAATGTAGTAGTATGCCCATTCTCGAGGTGGATTGAAGCAGGGCCCTGTTCACACCCAGATGCATTCAGAGCAGCTAAATTCCTAGTGAGGGAGGTCTTCCCCAGGTGGGGAGTGTGCGAGGTACTGCGGTCAGATAATGGCCCACATTTCGCAAACGAAATGTTCCAGCACATCACATCCTTACTGAACATCAAGCATAAATTTGCATGTGCATACCACCCACAGGCCAACGGTGTATGTGAACGCCTGAATGGCCTATTAAAGGAGGCAATTGCAAAAATACAGCAAACAACAAAGAAGAGTTGGTTCTATTGCCTTCCACTAGCCCTATTTGAGCTAAGGAATAGACCAGGTTCCGACCACCACCTCACCCCTCACGAGGTGGTTACCGGACGTCAAATGCGCCTTCCCCTAACGCCAACATCAAGAGCATTTACCGACCACGAGAGTACTGCAAATGTCCTTGGTGATGAAATGTACCAATATGTGTCTTCTTTGATTACTAGTGTAGTGTTTGTGTCTCAACAGCTCGAGCGCACGCGGGTTGGGTCTAACAGCGATCAACAAGAAGACGCGGATAAAGAATTGGAGAAGGAAAGACTGTGCAAAGTTGCTAAAGGTGACCACGTACTACTTCGCAATTTCAACAGAAAGTGGAACAGCCCACGCTTCACTGGCCCCCATCTGGTAGAGGAGGTATCAACGAGAGCAGTAAAGCTACAGGACAAACGTGCCTGGAACCACCTACACGACGTAAAGATCTACAAACTCCAGACCCGCCCCAGCGCCACCGACAGGGCCACTGGAAGAACAACAACAGCGTCACCAACAGAGGAAGAGACTTCTACCACAACTAACGGCCTAAGTGTCCCCATACCCTGCCACCCCTCAGATTCCCCAGAGACAACTACTAGAAAAGAAAGGGGTGATCCCCATACCGCCCACCCCATGGTTACACGATTAAAGAGTAAAGAGACTTCCGCCAGTTGAGCCCAAAACCTTCTGCCCATTGACCCCCTACCCACTGTAGCAATAACTGAACTGAAGGACATGGTCTTGCACATATACACATGTAAACACCTGAATGTTCTCTTTCTTTTCTCTCGCACATGCAGGTACATCGTATTATTGTACTACTAAGAAAGTAGATAACTAACCAATTCACTGCCCAGGAGTAGATGGCACCCTCAGACGATAATTACCTGGAAGAATTGTCACACCAATTTGTATATGAAATAAAAAGGCCAACGTACCTGAAAAGAAGGAGGGTACGTGTCTACTACACAGCATTCCTCTTGGCCATAGAACATTCAATGCCCCACCTCCAACCATACTTGCCTGCCCTAAGAGATAGATTGCTTAGATTGGCGTGGGAACAGCTCTTCGCCTGGGCACTGAATGACTACTTGATAGGGAGAGCTTAAAAACGACAACTAACACTAATAACAAGCATATTAAGAATTTTCAGGCGGGCAACTGTAACGTCGCAAGAATAAGCTGCCGGACTGCAGCAAGGTAAGAGCAAAATGCCGGTGAAATTAGCATCTGTAATAAAATTGATAGGGATTTTAATGACCACCGGGTTCTTGGCTGCCTCTGTATGGCAGTACAGCTATGCTATCAATATTATTGCTGTACCCAAACCTAATACACCCCCACCCCCAGCTGCAACAGGTGTTACGTCAGGTGGTACTAGTAAAATCCCACACAAGGAAAATAGAGTTAAACGCAGAACATACTCAGATAATAAAGGTATTGACAACTACATACAAGATTCAGCACACATCTCAAACAACATATGGTACCAACACATGACCCACATATGTAAGCAGACAACAGAAGACAGCTGCTACGTTTGCTCATTAATCCCATACGCCATGAGCGCTTCTCGAACATTTGTTGCCACGGAGATAGATGAAAAAATAGCACGATGTATAATATACCTGGCACTGTTCCAGACGAAAGGAAGATTTCAAGGGACAGTGGTGCAACTGGTGTGGAAAACACGAGATACATATCCATATGAAAACAACTTCCTCAAGACTTATTTGAGTTACCACAAGAGCAGTTTACATGCTGAAGGATTCAGATACATAACAAGTGGTCCTGAAAAAGGAGAAACAAAGAAAGTAACACTACAGTACCTACCATGTGATTGGTACGCCACTGAAGTCCCTGGTAAAAACGGATGTTGGGAAAGACCACTGGTGATAATAACAGGGAAGGTGTACATGAACAACAAATGGGACATAGGAGTGGTTGGCAGCAACATGGTAACAAGAGAAAATATTTCAACTATTGATGTACACAACCATAGATGTTGGATGACTTGGGTCAATACTTGGGTCAATACTGCCGCTAACTGCGCCTAAGGTATGCTACCAACATAAAGGGAAGGTGGACGTACGATACAACACCAACTGTGCAAGCGTGATGGAGTTACCTGAGGGGGGAGCAGGAACAGCAGTAGTAATGGACCATTACTGGGCCTGTGGAAAAAAGGCATACCACACACTGCCCCCTCTGTGGAATGGTATATGCACATATGCACAATGGTGCACGTTAATGTACCATCACTAGTGGTACCCCAGAAACATGTCAATGTGGCGAACTTCCCCAAAATGGATGAAGGGAACAAGAGGAAGAAGAGATCTGTACAACCTCAGAAGGGGCCAGAGAGCAAAACCGACGGCAATAATACTGTCCTGAATAGAAAGAAAAGACAAGGAGAACCTCTGACAGGAAATTACCTATGGGGAAGGTCGGAAACAGCACTCACTTCAATTCCACCAGACCACAGACTATTCAGCAGAGCAGCAATGTTCTTCTCCTCGATAATACATCCAGGACTACAGGCTTACGCAAACGCAAAATGGCTCCAGATAACTCGATGGGAACTAATGATGACTATTAATTCTACGGTAAATGGATTCAACGCAATAAAAGAGGAACTGCAAGCTGTGAGGATGGTAGCACTTCAGAACAGATATGTACTGGACCTCCTCACAGCAATGGAAGGAGGAGTTTGCGCTAAGATAGGACAATCATGCTGCACATTCATCCCTGCCAACGATGCTGACAATGGTACACTGACAGAAGCAGTTTTACAATTGGCCCAGATGCACTCAAAAATGATGGATGAAAGTAAAGGTGTGAAAAAGGATGAGAGCTGGTTTTCAATATTATGGTCATGGATGCCATCTTGGCTGTCAGATGGACTGAAGATTATAGTTGGATGTACTATTTTGGCTGGAGCTACACTGATCATAATAAGATTTTGGAAGGCCCGGAAGGCACGCACAACAGACAAGATGATCGAAATGGTTGGTATGCACCTCTTGATGCCAACAGATGACGGCCAACACACAGGCACAATCATAAAAGAGAGAGAGAAGTTGCGCAACCAGATCATCACCAACCACCTGGACCCACCATCTGTGAAGCTCGAAAACCCAAGAAACCCAAGGAGCTACATAGGGAAATGGGTATACTGCACTTCTGGAGGAACCTGTGCATATATGTATTGGTCATTTGAAGACCATGTTAACCACTATGGACATTTGGGAGGAATAACTAAAATATGGAGAATAAGAGGAGATAAGGAAAAGGATATGTTTGTGGTCGACAAGTCCACCAAAGGGGGGACTGAAGTGGGAGAATGGAAGAACAGGCTCCCGCCCTTCCCCTCTCGCGCTTGGCCTAGAGGATCACGGCCTAGACACCCGCCACGAGAGGAGTTTGCCTATCTACCAGACGACCAAATACCCTGGCACAGGAACATACGGATGTGCCCACCTACCTGCCCAGCAGCCCGCCCTGCCCATGCCGACACCTGCGGCATGCATCAACTCAACTAAACCTACACGTCGTTAGAGATGCCATGACGACCTAGCCAATGGTCAGCACACCTGTGCAAACATGCACACCGGACACTCCCACACCAATCCACACGAAAAACATACTCAGTGCTATGACGTAGGTGACAGACATACCCACGGACATGCATCTTTATTATTTTCCACATAGGCTCTCAAAATGCAGAAACGCAAGACGCATAATGAACTTATCTAAAAAGGCTTGCTCACGCTTCTTCTAAGCACCAAATCAACACATCGTTAGAGATGCCATGACGACCTAGCCAACGGTCAGAACACTCGTGCAAACATACACACCGGACACTCCCACACCAATCCACACGAAGAACATACTCAGTGCTACGACGTAGGCGACGGACACACCCACGGACGTGCATCTTTATTATTTTCCACATAGGCTTTTCAAAATGCAGAAACGCAAGACGCATAATGGAATCTTCTAAAAAGGCTTGCTCACGCTTCTTCTAAACCCTTGTACCATAATGAGAAATATAACGAAGACACGATACTGGGGATAGAGCAATATGATACCATAACCTAAAGCGCTCTGTATCAAACGGTTCCACCTATGCACCAGGCCCAAGTAGGCCGCAAGCAAAAGCTTCCATGAACATTGAATGAGCAAGAGTTTGGTTGCTGACCATGCAGAATGAGCCCAGCGAAAGCAGACAGTCAAGGGCACAACGTTACAAACTCTCATACCGCAAGCCGACGCCAAGGTCACACCTGCAAGATAAGCCAGGCACACAGTGAGAAATGCAATATTAATTGTGCAGAATTCTGCCTCAACCACGGTCCCACCTCACGTGACCAAGCCGAACCTGGTAGGGTGCCAAGCCCAGGAGGAAGAAGGCGCCTGGATCCCCCGTCTCGAGACACAGGCAGATACAATTAAGCGACTCAATGGACATCTGCAGCGATGGGAGTAGTCGGCCTTCCTGCTTATGAATAAATCCTCACATTGGCCCTCATTACGACCCTTGCGGAATACGAAAAACGATGGCGGAAATGTAATACCGGCATCGAATACCGCCCGTTGCGATCATGACCCGTCACCGTAAAGTACGATGCCATTAGCGACACCGTAGCGAACGCCAACGTTAACTGCACCAAGTACGCGCACGCGCGCCCTGCAAAACCGCAATATCCGCCATGGCGCAACGGTACGCAAATGCTGACCCCAGCGGACATTCACCTAACGCCATCAAGCATGGCGGAAAGTACCATTCCGCCATGGCGAGAACTACGGCATCGCGAACCAACCGTAATGGCCCTACTGAGTGCCTGTACTCCACTCCCTGGCCACATTGCACAACTCCTCGTAGGCGCAATGCAGTCACACCATGCAACCAGCGAAATGTACAAGTCACCCATGCATGCCAACGAACAAATGCATGCAGGGGCCCCAAGTGCCCTGTGAGTGGCCATCCACAATTGGCAACACACCATTGCCATACTGATGCAGCACAGGCATCTGAAGGTGCAAGTACACCAAAATGAACTGAAAATTCCATGACACAAAACAACAACAGTCCCCCATCGCTTGCCACCAGTGCAAATCAACATCCAAAGCAGTAACCTGAGGGAGACTGCACCAGCCCTGTACACATGCCAGTAGTCAAACCAACCATCAGCATAAGGACGTACCACACAACTGTACCCAGAAGCCGGAACCCAATGCAGAACACCTCACAATACATCGCGCCACAAATCGGAATATGCCACATTACCAGCAAAGAATAACGCTACACGGTTAATATCTGAATATAAATTTTATGCACATCAAAATCACCAAGGCCATACAGCCATTTGACATAAACTCACAAATGATCAGCATTACTGTGGGCTGCATCCGCAATAAATGACCAGCTTCCCCATGTGTGACGCCCTGTACCTTCATGGCACACAGGGGCTACATCAACGTCCAAAAAGGCAACATGGAAGCGCCTAGGACCGCAGGGCCGTCCCATGAATTAGGCACTAGTCCAGCTGGAAGCTAGGTATGCTGCACCTAGCCACTAGTACTGCGTAAGGGCATGTGGGCCATTGGCGATCGTCCCATAAGATCGTAATGGTGCTCCACTGATTAACTCGAAGCTGCAGGTGTCGACTGTAGAAGCCATCTGCAGGAGTGGCGTACAGATGGCAGCGGCAGAAGGGGAGGAGATACCTGTCACCCAAATGAAAAAAAATGACAGTATGGGCATCCGAACTCCATATGCATTACTCACTTCATTCAACACACCAAACCTACAACCATATGCATGCTAGCCCACTCATAAGGATCAATTGCACCAAAAAATCACTTGCGAATCATTACGACACAAATCGAGGTGAATACACTATTTCAAACGAGTGTCTGTGTGCATGCGCCTGTCAGAACAGGATCCATCAGATGGGATCATCAACGTGCATAGACACAAGTGGTTGAAGGCGCGTCGAGACAGGGAGGGTTCAACAAGGGCAGACAGACGATGGTCCCACTATGGCAGCCTTGCATCACATAGCGCAGGGGAAGGGGATAGATTCCAAATAGCCATGTACATGGCAGACTCCCAATTAAATCATCTTTCCATGCATCCATTCATCATTCCCTCATCCCGTTATGAAAACGCCTGAATATTCGCTCACATAACATTCGAAATTTCCATTGAGTCTGTGCGTAATGCAGCCTTCAAAATCCACTGTGCTCCTGCCCGGATTCCTTGTGTAGTGAAGTCACATGTATTTGGGAACGTCCTGCCTTATCGTCCACAACGCTATGGCGCATCCCATTCAAACCATATCAATCATTGCATTCCTGTCATGGGCCCTGTCCCAAGGACATTCAACAATAGAACGTTACATTTCCAGTCAGACCTGTGGGCGTCTCCACGCCGCTAGTTGAAAACCGAAAGCGCTGTCCTTCGAATTCCTCATTTGCAACATCACGTTGAAAAGGCATCTGTGAACGCTTGGATTCACAAATACATCTATGCAGTGCGGCTGTGTGTGAAAATGGTAACTGGCCTCAATCACTGATGGGACTCCCCGCCGTCGGTGAACGTCGGTACAGTGCTGCATGAGGGTCCACCGTTGATCGAGCACTACATTCCACTGACCCTTCACAAGTCTGCTCGCGAATGCAAATATAGTATGTGCAACAATGGGACCATAGCAGAATTAACATATAAACCAATATTCCACAGCCATCGGGATTAAGAACATGATTGCAAATGCAAGATGCCATGCGTCGAATTGCAGCGTCGTGTGCGGGACGTGCTCGCACGAAAGGCATTGCAGCTGACACAGGTGGAATGAATCACCACAGGTGAAGGCTATACAGCCTGAAGACACATAAATTGCACACCCAAACCCCTCCCCCAACCACACCCACTCCAGAATGCTACCGGCAGGACTAGCGATGTTGGGCCTGGGGGACCTGATTGCACTGCAAGTCCTCCAACTTCAAGAAGAAGACGAACGCCAACTACTACAAATACCGGCCGCACAGAGGAGACGCAGGAGGAGGAGGAGGAGGAGGGCAAGGCATGGCCAGCAAGCCCCACCAGCACAGCCACTACCACCACGCAGGCAGCCCGCAATCCCACGCATCCGAGCTAATCCGTTCAACCTCACAGCTGAGCAGATCCACACCCTCTACCGTTTGGACCGGGACACCATAACCGCCATTGTCGACATGACACACGCTGACCTTGTCAGCATGATAGATAGCCCAACCGCCATCCCACCCCTACTGAAGGTGGTGTCTGTACTCCACTTCCTGGCCACAGGCACCTACCAGCACACAGTCGGACAGTTGCATGGCATTTCACAGCCACTATTCTCACGGACACTATTCCAAGTGCTTGATGCCCTCCTGAAGCACTCAGACGACTACATCTCTTTACCACGCTCAGAGCAGGAGCTTACAAACACAAAAGTGGGATTCCATGCACTTGGCGGCATACCGGGTTGCATTGGTGCCATCGACTGCACCCATGTGGAATTGGTTGTCCCACATGCCATGGAGGCCCAGTACCGCAACCGGAAACAATATCATTCAATCAATGTGCAAATGGTGTGTGACTCCAACAGGATCTTTACACATTGTTCTGCCCGATTTCCGGGATCAACACATGATTCTATGGTCTTGCGGAACTCTAGAATACCACGCTACATGGAGCGACATGCAGGGCGCCGATCATGGCTACTCGGTGAGTCACATTTAATGCATGAGTATGTGGGGTAGGTGATGCGTGAATGACCTGGCAGGAAGGGGGGGGGGTGCGTACGTAGCAATGACATTCCAAAAACATCCTTTCTTGTCCACATACAGGTGATTGCGGGTATCCACTGAAGAGATGGCTCCTTACACCAATCCGGAACCCACAGGACCAGCATGAGGAGGACTACAACCATGCCCACTCACGTACCCGTGTGGTCATAGAACAGGCATTCGGCCTACTGAAGGCTCGTTTCCGCTGCCTCAGCAGGTCTGGCGGGGCACTCCTGTACCGCCATGAGAAGGTGGCAAAGATGGTCATGGCATGTGTCATGCTACACAACATGTGCGTACGTAGGAATGTGGCCATGCTCCCGACGCAGAACTGCTAGCACCTGAAGATGGTCATGATGAGGATGGGGATGTGGCAGCACCTCAAGGGGTCCGCGAGGCACAGGAGGCCCGTGAATTACGTCAGAATCTCATAGATGCATGCTTCTAGCACTCACGCCTGGTGGCTGTTACATGGACACGGGACTTGTTGCACTGTGTGTGTCTGGGACATGCACAATATGGACTGTACGCCAAGATAGGCCTCGTACACAGAGATCAATGTCCACACATCTCATAGGATGAATATGAAGAATTGTATTGCAGATGTGAAAAGACATTACACACCCAATCGACCCGCCACCCAAAGAAGCCCAACACACCCCCTCCACCCTCCTACCTCCCCCCCGAACATCAGTGTCCAATGACGCTCATTGTCAGTGGGTAGACGCTATTGCAAGCCCCCTCTCCGGGTATCAGGGGCACCCCTGCCTGTGGAGCGCCGGGTCCTCCCAGATCTACGTTGGGGGCTGCCCTGGACGGAACTTGCAACGGATGATGTCTCTGACTGCTCACGTCCATGCATGTCCCTAAGGGTTTGTGAGAGCTCAGTGAGCACACGGCGCACAGCGGCAAGTTCACCACATACGTCTTTGGACGTCGCATGCAGTTCACCCCTCAGGCTCTCTGTACTTCGCTCGATTTCTGCCCTAAGTGTCTCAGTAGATGTTTCAATGGCTGCCTTAGAACCCCCACATTCATCAGCATGCTCCTTGAGGAGCGTGGCTAGTTGCTGCTGTTGCACTATCATCTGCTCGAGGGACTGTTGCCTCTGCTGGGCCATGCCCATTTGCGGTGGTGTCACAGAGGGGCTGGACGCCTCATGTTGCCTTGCAACAGGCCTTGTGGGGGTTGGCCAGTCGTCGTCTTGTGGGTGCCCCTGCGTGGTTTCCTCATGGTGTACGGGATGAAACATGCAGGGGGATTGGGACAGGTCATGGATGTGTCCTACTTCGGCAGCACGGTTTTCTGTGTCGGAGCATGCTGGCATGAATGCAGTGTCACCTAGGGTGCTGCTGCCACCAGAAGCAGTGCCTTCTGTGGCATCCATTGGGGGGACCTGTGGTGCTGCTGTTGTGGACATGCTGGCTGCTGGGGTGCCTGTTGATGTCCCCTCCAGTGTGCTGCCACTCGATTTGTGCAGCTGCCGTGCCTTGATCCGTGCAGCTGAGGTGGAGGGTCTTTGGCCGTTGGTCTTGGCCCTCTTTGCAGGTGTGCTGGTAGGGGTGTCCTGAAGCTCGTCGTTGGAATCGGACCCTGTGGTGGAGTAAAGGAGGGCGAGCGTTATTCATGGGTCTGTGGTAATTGTAATGGCAATTGTATCACATGCATTGGGGTGGTACCTGGGGGTGATTTGGGTCAGGGCCTTGGAGGTGGTCTCATTTTTGTGTGCATTGGGGATGCAGTTATTTTGCAGTCTGCAGTTAGGGTGTGCATGCTGCACATGTAGAGTGTGTTTTTTGGTTTTTTAAATATTTATTTATTTGATCTGACTTTTAAGGGGCGCTGTCATGGCATTGTATGTGGTCGTTCTCCTGAACATGTGTTTCTATTGCAATATGGGGACACATTGGAACTTCACAGGGTTGGTAATTGGGGATTTGGCATCGTTTTATTTGGGCCACCTACCTGATTCTTCTGATGTCTGCACTCCTTTCTCCATCCCTCCGACTCCCTCTATGCTCTCCATTCCAATGGTGGAGGCACAGATTTCTTCCCAGGGGGTCAACTTGATGGGTGATTCCGATCCTCCCCCGGTAGCTGTGGCAATGTTCCGGTTGGCAGAGAGTATGCTCCGGACGCGTATCCGTAGGTCGTCCCATCGCTTTCTGCATTGCTGTGGGTTGCGGGGTGCGGTCCCCACCGCACTTACCCGCTGTGCCACCAGCGCCCATATGGCCTTCTTGTTCGCAAGTGCCGTCCTGGTCATTTGCGTGGAGAAGACGACGGCAGCATTCTCCTGGAGGGTCTCTGTGAGCACGGTGAGTTCCTCGTGGGAGAAGTGGACCTGCCGCTTGCGGTCGCACGCTTTTTTAGCAACTTTTCCCATATTGATTTTTTTGACTGGGGTGGCTAACGGGTTGGGATGTGTCTCAGGGTCGGATTTTTAATGGTTGTGTTGGGATTCTGTTTTATAGGTGTACGGCGTGCTGTTTCCCGTTCCGGCCCCATGTTTTTACTTCCGTTTCCGTATATTTACGGTGACCGTATTTTGCGCTGACCGCTCATTACGGTGACCGCTAAAATGGGTGGCGGAATTGCACCTAGGGCGACGTACGACGGCGGTAAGGGGCGTTTTGGGGTCATTTCCGCCATCGCGGACTTTGCACTTCCGCCATGGCGTAATGCTCGTGCCCGATGGGTCAGAATTAGCCGCACTTTCCTCCATCGTGCAGTGGCGGAAATGCTATTTACGCTATGGCGGTCATGTCAGTTGATTTCCGCAAGGGTCGTAATGAGGGCCATTGTCTGCACATACCCATAGTGAAACATTGTTGCAAATGACAGGTGCACCGCGAGCTGGGAACAGCGATGGTCCCAGACTGGGGGGCTCGCGGGAGAACCAATCAGAACATGAGGCCCTTATCACTGACGCCATTAACATTAACCAATCCTCAGGGGTCTTCATGTAATAATTTTTATGTATCAAACTGAAGGGACAACCCAAGTATACCACCTGACTGACCCTTAACCAATAACAACGTTCTCTATACGTATGCTATACTAACCCTACCACTCAGGGAACCAATCCAGAGTGGCGATAGTTTTTTTGCTAACTTTCTCAGGTGACGCAAGTAGCGCGTCATACTAAGGTAAAAAGGGCCTGCGAGCCCCACGATGCTGAGAGAGTGTCAGGACGGACGCGTACGATCCTTGACCCATCCCTGCCATTTTGTGAAACAAGCAAGCAATGTGAAATTGTGAGGGAGGGGGGAGGAATTGAATGCGGGAGGTATTGCACGGGTGCACGGCGAAGGTTTGATAATTTAGTTTTGGCAATGAAATGAATGGTAGCCGGACGAGTGCGAGAGCAGTCCGCTACGTTACGGGAGAGAAGGGGGGGGAGAACGAAAACATCACGTGCGGCCGCTCGTAGACACTGATTGGCCTAGGTCGCGACCATGTGTAAGGGTGTGTGTGTGTGTGGTTTCCTACGATTTGGCAATTATTGATCAATGAGTAGATGAGGATCCCTATTGTTCGAGCAGGAAACTCGATAGATAGATGACGTTTCCCTGTAGGCGGTAGCTAGCTAGTTGCCCAAAACGGAAGATAATTGGCTGGTTAAGCCCTCCTGTCGAGGGGCGTATCACACGCGAGGCGACGCAGCGTGCGCAGTCCGATTATATTATTGATTACCTTGTTCCAGGAGTGACAGGAAGACAGCTGTGGGGTTAACGGGGGTAGATTGCAAGTGTATTTTGGACTTAAAGAATATATGAAGAACTTACCAGTAGTTCGAAGAGATCGGTGACGTCACCAGCAGGGCTTTCATAGGACATCTCGAGAACCAGGCATGTTTATTTTTGAGTAGCGGGGAGGAGAGCTTTGTTGAGGGCGTGGAAAAGGAGGTACACGGTAATGAGTTGATCGGGGGAAGGCGAAAAGGGGGACGTGGCTGCGCACGGAGAACGCCGGCCACGGCAAGTGTACAAGAGGGAGGAGGAGCAAGTGAAAGTAGGACGGCAGTATAAGAACGTCACAAGGGGCACGCAGCCACAGGGGGCTACGTGCTCCTCGGCCGCAGGGGGCCGTAAGGGTGTTGTATAGAGGAAGAAACGAAAGAAAAGAATATACAAATGTAAATACTAACTTTTACTAATTTTTCCTTAGCGGACTATCGCAAGTCCCCAAACTTACGGGGCCAGGTAAAGATATAAGGCTGTATATTGTAAACTGCTAGTGAGATAACCGCTACCAAATAGGGGAAGGGTAACAAGTGGAGCGCTACTATGTCATACGGGACTGGATCGGGGGGCTGGGGGAACACCCTCAGTACCCCGCTGCAACACATATGTAAAACACTATCACCCCATAGGGAGAAATTGATCAAGTACAGCATCGAATGGACACAGGGGACGGACAACAAAATGACGACACCATGGCCACCTAATGGTAGCTTTGATCCATATACCCAACACTCACTATTAAACCATCTGCATAATACATACAAGGGGAAGAAGTTGGCACACCACGTGGAGGTGTTCAACTTATGGAGGATGTTCCAAGGGTCCCGACCAGGACCAAACGGAATGTTCATTATAGGAGAAAAAACGGGAGATACGGAGATTAAGGAGGAGGGAGAGAATGGGGAAAAGGAGAGTGAAGGCACACAGAACACGGGGAAAGGACAAGAGGGAGGAGAAAAGAGTGACAACTCAACCGAAAATGAAATAAAAAAGGAACAGAGCGACGATATACCTCTAGCGAAGGTAGTGAAAACAGAGGGAGGGGGGTTGTATCCTTTAAGAGAACTAGGATAAATAGCAAGAGAACAATTAAGAGCGGCTGAGGGGTACTCGAACCCGGCATACAGCCCGCCTCCATATACAGCTACAGGTGACCACACGGGAGGGGAGCGGACTAGTACAACAGGATCAGCTCATAGGAAGATGCCAGCAGGGGAGGGGAGGGCTGAAGAAGAGCAGACTACGGACGTAGGAAATGATGAGTGGGTAGCTGCGCAGATACTATTAAAATTACGAGGTTCATTAACAGGAGAAGAGAAGGAGGTGGTAAGGAAAATGGACGAGGATAATACCAGGGAGAGTGAAATGGAAGGTGGAAGAGGGGAAAGGAAAGGGGGAAGAGCTGTTAAGACAAAAGGAAGAGACTTTGGAGGAACGATTAGGAGAATTGAGGGATGAGCAGAATGCACTGATCAAGCAGCTCGAGAAGGGGGAAAGAGAGAGAGCACGGGAAAAGAAAGAAGGTAAGAATGAGTTGGAAAAAATGAGAGAACGAACTGAGGAGCAAAGGAGAGAAGCCGAAAGGATAAAGGCAGCAGCAGAAAGGGTATCAAGAGCAGCACTGCGCGACAGGAAAAAAGAGGAAGAGGAGAAAGAAAAAGAAATGGCAATATGGAAGAAGAGATTACTGTCAGAAACGACAAGGAAATACGAAGAAGGGAGGATGATAGAGAGTATATTAGAAAGGGAGAGGGAGAGATGGGAAAGGAAGAAGGAAGATGAAAAGATATTGGAAAAAATGAGTTGTGAAGTAATGGAAGAATTAAAAAAGAAAAGAGAGGAAATTGGTAGAGAAGTAGCGGAGAGAAATGAAGGGGAAAGAGAAGATAGGAGGGGGAGAGTGAAGTAAGGAGGCATGTATATAGAGGTACAGAAGTAGCAACAACATCGGCACAAAGGGGAGCGAGTAGTAAAGAAGAAAAGGGAGGAACGGACCTAATAGACTTAAGAACAGTAACAATTGGGGGGAAAAAGACAGTTTGGGGCTTGCCATTTATGAATGACTTTTGTAGTGAGGAAGAAGAAGGAATGGAGAAGGAAGGAAGAAATAGTGAAAGGGAAAGCCTAGATAAACTATACACCACCCGGACAAATAGAGACTCACCATGGATCTGCAGGAGAAAGGAAGAACTGCAGAGAAGTGAGGAGGAAGAGCATGGAATAGCGGAAAGGCAGACATGTGAAGCTACGCCGTCACCGTCCCGCCCTACATGCTCCACCACCTCACGCTCCTTACGTGCAACATGCCCATCTAAACTAGCGCCCTTCACAAGCGAACTGACACCCTATGCAGGAAGGCTTAGAGACCTCCCTGGACGCAGGCAGGGACAACTAATACACATGCCCACAATAAACAAAGGAAACAATGAAAGAAGGGGAAGTGGTGGAGGAGAAAGGGTGAAGAGCAGGAGAAATATGGATGAAACTGACGATGTAGAAGAGACGAAAGAAGAGGAGGGGTGTGAGGACTCGATTTTGTGGAACCCAGGGGGTAAAACGGGACACAACTTAATGCCTCTTCTAGAGAGGGGAGGGGTTAGACCACAATACGTGCCTTGGAAGCATACAGACAAGGAAAATATAAAGTGCAGACTCCCATCATTAAGCGGAGGTGCGGGTAAATGGATATATGAAATGGAAAAACACACCGCAGGATAGAAGTTGGCAGTGGGAGATGTAAAGGGCCTTCTAATATCAATATTAGGGGATGCTGCGGATGACATCTGGAAGAGAGCGGGCTTCCCCGGGGTCACAATAACAAACACATCGCACGATGGGGCACCATTCGCAAACTGCAGACATGCATTATGGCAGGCACTGAGGGTACAGTATCCAGACACATCAGACATAAGAGCAATTACCTCGCGCAAGATGCGTGAGAACGAAGATCCTGTTGATTATATCCAGGAAATTCAAGAGAAGTGGCGTATGGAAACTAGAGAACAATGGGACAAAACACCAGCAATATTCTATCATATACTAGTACAGGGGCTCCCAGAAGCAGTCCAGAAACAACTAAAGAAAGTAGTGGGGATGGAAGCAAAAGCATGGCCAGAAATACGACTGACTATAGTAAGTCATTGCAGGACATGGCAAGAAAAAATGAAAAAAAAGGAAGAGGATAGGAAAACGGAAGAGGCTAAACTAGTACAGAAGAAACTCACTAAATACACGATGGAAGGCAACTACACCTGCCACAATAACTCAAAGCCCCACACAAGTAGTGGCTGCACAAGACCCCTCCCAAATACAATCATCGCAGACTGTAACACAACAGATGCCGCCACTCCAACCATACACGACTAACATGGGAGGAGGATACTCAACGCCAGGAGCTGGGTATTATAATTACAACCGGGGAAGGGGAGGAATAATGAGAGGGAGAGGATACGGATATAACACACAACAACAGGTGGGGGGGACTTAGAAATTCCTACCCCACCGGGCACCCAGTATACCAGGACAACACAGGAAGCTTTCCATGGCAGAACAGGGAACCACTGGTGTGTTGGATTTGTGGATTGGTAGGACACATGTCACGTACGTGTAGAGTGAGACCAGGGACAACGTTGTGGAGTGAACAGGGACAACAAGAGCTCACACAGGAACAGCAGGGCCTCCAGCAACAGCAGACATTGCAACAGGGAAATGGACAGCAACAACTAGTAACACAACAACAGCCACCTGCACAAGTCCAAGACCATAACATAACCTCAACCAATACCCAACTACAGGAAACACAACTGGGTAGGGTGACAGTCCTGGGACACAACCCTTACACGGGAAGTGGTCAATCATTATACCCCCAATAGGACAGCCCACAGACGGCCTTGGTGTGTCCCATCCTGTCAGTAACACCTAATAGTGCGGAGGAACCACGCATAGAGGTGACAATAGGTGACAAAAAATTATCATTCCTTGTTGACACTGGGGCGACCAGGTCTTGCATACGGGAAGATAAATTTAAGATGTCAGTTGAAGCCATGAACACCCAAGAATTCTCTGGGTCTGGGGGGTTGGTTCCCTTTACTGATAACATTCCCTTATCAATAGGGGATTATGACATGTCAGTCCCACTTTTATATTCTAGGGCCTCACCAGTAAATATAATGGGGAGAGACATAATGAGCCGGTTGAATATGACGATCTCCTTTACGGAGGACGGCATAATTTGCTCCACTCCAGGAATTAACATGCTCACTGCACGACAGATTATGCAGGCATACTGTGGACAGACAGTGATTAGGGCTGAGCCAGTAGATGGTGAACTGTTCCAGTACGGGACGGACATGGCATTTGCATGGATGCCAGGGATAGAGGGAAAGATCTGGAGGAGGCCAGCAGCCTACTTGTTTATACCAGAAACACCAGCCAATGAACCAGAAGGAAAGGTGATTTCAGTGGACATAGAGAGCATTATAGCAACCGCTGATTACATTGCAGTGCATGCCCAAGACAGAGAAGGAAGAGCATGGAGGGCAGTGATAGCACTGGCAGAGGGATGTAGACTCACCCAGGTGTCAGATGAGAAGCTCTTCTCAGGAGAAAAGGAAGAAGGTGAAATGGTATTTATGATGAGTGTGGAAATATGGCTAAGGGTGACGTACAAACAAGTGGCACAGAAAATTGCAATGGCACTTGAGGCACCCACGTCCACCCCAGTTCCCTTTTTTGAGGAGGATATGGCAAAAGTGCCCACGTCATTATGGACTACTAACCCCTATGACGTGGGGTGCATAAAAAGCATAGAGGGAGTAAGAATTAAATTGAAAAAGGGTGCAATACTCCCCAGAGTGAAACAGTACCCACTACCAAAAGAGGCAGATGAGGGCATATATGAAACAATAACGGCCCTTATAAATAATGGCATATTGGTCCCATAAGAATCTCCATGCAACACAGCTGTATACCCAGTGCGCAAGGCTAAAGGGGGATCTTGGCGCTTCATACAGGACCTCAGGCCTTTGAACAACATAGTGGAAGCAGAATACCCCATAGCAGCAAACCCGGCTACAATATTGTGCAGCATTCCAGCAGAAGCATCACGGTTTACAGTGATCGACCTTAAAAATGCCTTTTTCTCAATACCACTGCACCCAGACTCACAAGATCTGACAAGCTTCACTTACAGAAACACAAAGTGGAAACACACCAGACTGCCACAAGGGTACTGCGAGTCACCCTCAATATTCAACAGAGTAATACAGATGGATTTGGGTAACATTGAAGTAGAAAGCACAGTGTTACAGTATGTTGACGACATAATAATTTGCAGCACAAACGAAAAAAGATGCAGAGAGGACTCATTAAAGATTCTGACAATATTGGCTGAAAAAGGTTACAAGGTAGACAAGGAAAAGTTACAATACTGTCAGGAACAAGTACTTTACATTGGACAGCTCATATCCCAATATGGAAGACAGATTGCACCACAAAGAGCACAGGCCATTTCAAAAACGCCATTGCCACAAACAGTGAGAGAATTACAGCAGTTCCTGGGCCTGTGCAACTACTGCAGAGCATGGGTATTTGATTACAGCTCATACATAGGACCCCTACTTGAGGGGTTAAAGGAAGCTAACAAAGGGGAGAAAAAGTTGGGGTGGACAATGGAAATGAAAGAGGCTTTTGATGAACTGAAAGATGCAATATCAACAGCTCCGGTACTGGCCACCCCAGATTATGAATGACCATTTTTTATATTTTCACATTGCGACTCAACAGTAATGAAAGCAGTGTTGGCTCAAAAAACAAGCATGGGCTACAAACCAGTAGCGTTTTACAGCGGCCGCTTGGATCCTGTGATGCTAGGTCATTTCCCTTGCGAACAAGGTCTCGCCGCAGCTGCCTTTGCGGTAGAGAAAGCATCAGCAATCACCATGGGGTGCCCGACCACACTATTTGTGGAACATGCACTATTTGCAATATTGAACAAGCCTAAGTTCACGCTAACAACGCAGAGGGCGTCAGGTTATGAGATAATATTATCTAGAGCTGAACTATCAATTGTTAGATGCAGCACGGTCAACCCTGCAAGGTTTATAGCAGAAGCAATTGAGGAAGGAGACTATGCACACGATTGTACAAAGATTACTGAAATGTATTCATGCAGTAGAAGGGTTGAAGAGAATGCACTAGATGGAGGTGAGCTCTTGTTCATTGATGGGTCATCAACAATTGACCAAAGTGACGGGATTAGGAGAACTGGGGCAGCAGTGGTAAAAATGACGGAGGTACCGGTGTGTGCGTACAATTACCACAGCATTACTCCGCCCAAGCAGCGGAATTAGTTGCACTGATCTTGGCGTTGAAGGAGAGCTTTGACAAACGAGTGACCATTTATTCCGACAGTGCATATGTCACATCTACTGTCCACTCAGGGTTGTCCAAGTGGAGGAGAAGAGGGTTTAGGAGAGCTGACGGCACCCCAGTTCAACATGCCCTCTTATTGGCTGAACTAATTGAAGTAATAAACGACCCCCAAGAATTAGCCTTGGTCAAATGCACCGCACACACTAATGGTGAAGACCATATTTCAAAAGGGAATGCAGCAGCAGACGCACACGCGAAGTATGCTGCATATTTTGGCGAGATATATAACCCCCCAGAGTCAGAGAGAGGGAGAGGGAGGGGAATAGCTAAGGAGATGTTAATAAGAGAAGGGTACACCCATCTCCCAGCCACACAGATAATGGAGCTACAAGCGGCTGCACCAATGGCAGAAAAAGAAGTATGGGTAAAAAGAGGATGTACAATGTCGCCAACTGACGCACTATGGTACCAGGGTAGAACTGGAAAGATGGTAATGCCACTGGCACTATTGAACACCGCCCTGAGCCAGCTACACCACCCCGCCCACACAGGCAAGGAAGTCATTGCAGCACGAATTAGGGAAGATTGGTTCTGCCCCGAGTTAAATTCCCACGTGTCAAATTTTATCAGCAATTGTCTCACATGTCAGCAGTTCACGGCCGGTCACACGCTGAAGGTGATAAAAGGTACTATACCCCGGCCAGAGGGACCTTTCCGACACCTCCATATTGACTATGTTGATATGATCAACGTATGTCAAGGAAATAGCTATATGATTGTAGTTGTGTGCCCATTCTCGAGGTGGATTGAGGCAGGGCCCTGCTCACACCCAGATGCATTCCGAGCAGCTAAATTCCTAGTGAGGGAGGTCTTCCCCAGGTGGGGGGTGTGCGAAATACTGCGGTCAGACAATGGGCCGCATTTCGCCAATGAAATGTTCCAGCATATCACATCCTTACTGAACATCAAGCATAAATTGGCATGTGCATATCACCCGCAGGCCAACGGTATATGCGAACGCCGTAATGGCATATTAAAAGAGGCAATTGCAAAGATACAGCAAACAACAAAGAAGAGTTGGCTGTATTGCCTTCCGCTAGCCCTATTTGAGCTAAGGAATAGACCAGGCTCCGACCACCACCTCACCCCTCATGAGGTGGTGACCGGACGCCAAATGCGCCTTCCTCTGACGCCAACATCAAGAGCATTCACCGACCATGAGAGTACTACAAATGTCCTTGGTGATGAAATGTACCAATATGTGTCTTCTTTGATTACTAGTGTAGTGTTTGTGTCTCAACAGCTCGAGCGCACGCGGGGCGGGTCTAAGAGTGATCAACAAGAAGACGCGGATGAAGAATTGGAAAAGGGAAAACTGTGCAAAATTGCCAAAGGTGACCACGTACTACTCCGCAATTTCAACAGAAAGTGTAACAGCCCACGCTTCACTGGCCCCCACCTGGTAGAGGAAGTATCAACGAGAGCAGTAAAGCTACAGGACAAACGTGCCTGGAATCACCTACACGACGTAAAGATCTGCAAACTCCAGACCTGCCCTAGCGTCACCGACAGGGCCATTGGAAGAACAGCAACAGCGTCGCCAACAGAGGAAGGGACTTCTACCGCAACTAACGGCCAAAGTGTCCCCATACCCTGCCACCCCCTGATTCCCCAGAGACAACTACTGAAATAGAAAGGGGTAATTACCATACCGCCCACCCCATGGTCACACGATCAAAGAGTAAACAAACCTCTACCAGTTGAGCCCCAACCCTCTGCCCATCGACCCCCTACCCACTGCAGTAATAACCAAACTGAAGGACATTGTTTTGCACATACACATGTAAACACTTGAATGTTCTTTTTTTCTCTCACACATGCAGGTACAGTGTATTATTGTACTGCTAAGAAAACAGATAACTAACAAAGTTCACTGCCCAGGAGTAGATGATACCCTCAGACAATAACTACCCTGAAGAATTATCTCACCAATTTGTCTATTACATAAAAAGGCCAAAGTACCTGAAAAGGAGGAGGGTACGTGTCTACTACACAGCACTTCTCTTGGCCATAGAACAATCAATGCCCCACCTCCACCCATACTTGCCTGTCCTAAGAGATAGATCGCTTAGATTGGCGTGGGAACAGCTCTTCGCCTGGGCACTGAACGACTACTTGATAGGGAGAGCTTGAAAACAACAACTAACACTAATAACAAGCATATTGAGAATTTTCAGGCGGGCAACTTTAACGTCGCAAGAATTAGCTGCCGGACTGCAGCAAGGTAAGAGCAAAATGCCGGTGAGACTAGCCTCTGTAATAAAGATGATAGGGATTTTGATGATCACCGGGTTTGTGGCTGCCTCTGAATGTTCTTCGTGTGGATTGGTGTGGGAGTGTCCAGTGTGTATGTTTGCACGAGTGTGCTGACCGTTGGCTAGTACCCAAACCTAACATACCCCCACCCCCAGCTGCAACAGGTGTTACGTCAGGTGGTACTAGCAAAATTCCACACAAGGGAAATAGAGTTAAACGCAGCACATACTCAGACAATAAAGATATTGATAACTACGTACAAAATTCAGCACACGTCTCAAACAACACGTGGTACCAGCACATGACTCAAATAGGTAAACAAACAACAGAAGACAGCTGCTACGTCTGCTCATTGATCCCATAAGCCATGAGTGCCTCCCGAACTTTCGTTGCCACGGAAATAGTTGAAAAAACAGCACGGTGTATAATATACCTGGCACTGTTCCAAACGAAAGGGAGATTTCAAGGGAACACGGTGCACCTGGTATGGAAAACACGAGACACATACCCGTACGAAAATAACTTCCTTAAGAGTTATTTGAGTTACCACAAGGCCAGTTTACATGCTGAAGCATTCAAATACATAACAAGTGGCCCTGAAAAAGGAGAAACGAACAAAGTTACACTACAGTACCTACCATGTGATTGGTACGCCACTGAAGTTCCTGGTAAACAAGGATGTTGGGAAAGACCGTTGATAATAATAACAGGAAAGGTGTACCTGGGTGACAAATGGGACACAGGAGTGGTTGGCAGCAACATGGTAATGAGAGAAGATACTACAACTATTGCTGAACACAACAACAGATGGTGGACGACTTGGGTCAAGTACGTACCCATGCTAACGTGGATAGAAAAGGATGAAGACCCAATAACAATACTGCCGATGACTGCACCTAAGGTATGCTACCAACACAAAGGAGAAGTGGACGTAGGATACAACACCAACTGTGCAAGCGTGACAGAGCTACTTGAGGGGGGAGCAGGAACAGCAGTAGTAATGGACCATTACTGGGCCTGTGGAGACAAGGCATACCACACACTGCCCCCTCTGTGGAATGGTATATGCACAATAGTACACAATAATGTACCATCACTAGTGGTGCCCCAGAAACATGTGAATGTGGCGAATTTCCCCAAAATGGATGAAGGAAACAAGAGGAAGAAGAGATCTGCACAGCTTCAGAAGGGGCCAGAGAACCGAAACAATGGCAACAACACTGTCCTGAATAGAAAGAAAAGACAAGGAGAACCTCTGACAGGAAATTACCTGTGGGGAAGGTCGGAAACAGCACTCACTTCAATTCCGCCAGAACACAGACTATTCAGCAGAGCAGCAATGTTCTTCTCCTCAATAATACATCCTGGACTACAGGCCTAGGCAAACGCAAAATGGCTCCAGATAACTAGATGGGAACTAATGATGACAATTAACTCTACAGTAAATGGATTCAACGCAATAAAAGAGGAACTGCGAGCAGTGAGGATGGTAGCACTACAGAACAGATATGTACTGGACCTCCTCACAGCAATGGAAGGAGGAGTTTGCGCAAAGATAGGACAATCATGCTGCACATTCATTCCTGCTAACGATGCTGACAATGGTACACTGACAGAAGCAGTATCACAATTGGCCCAGATGCACTCCAAAATGATGGATGAAAGCAAAGGTGTAAAAAAGGATGAGAGCTGGTTTTCGACGCTATGGTCATGGATGCCATCTTGGCTGTCAGATGGACTGAAGATCATAGTTGGATGCATTATTTTGGCTGGAGCTGCACTTATCATAATAAGCTTTTGGAAGGCCCGCAAGGCACGCACCACAGACGAGATGATCAAAATGGTCGGTATGCACCCCTTGATGCCAGCAGATGACGGCCAACACACAGGCACAATAATAAAAGAGAGAGAGAGGTTGCGCAACCAGATCATCACCAACCACCTGGACCCACCATCTGTGAAGCTCGAAAACCCAAGAAACCCAAGGAGCTACATAGGGAAATGGGTATACTGCACACCTGGAGGAACCTGTGTATATATGTACTGGTCATTTGAAGACCATGTTAACCACTATGGACATTTGGGAGGAGTAACTAAAATATGGAGAGTGAGAGGAGATAAGGAAAAGGATATGTTTGTGGTCGACAAGTCGACCAGAGGGGGGACTGAAGTAGGAAAAGTGAACAAAAGGCTCCCACCAATCCCCTCTCAACCCTGGCCTAGAGGATCACGGCCCAGACACCCGCCACGAGAGGAGTTTGCCCATCTCCCAGACGACCAAATACCCTGGTACAAGAACATACGGATGTGCCCACCCGCCTGCCCACCAGCCTGCCCTGCACATGCCGACACCTGTGGCATGGATGGACTCGACTGAATCATCCAGCACCAAATCAACACATCGTTAGAGATGCCATGACGACCTAGCCAACGGTCAGCACACTCGTGCAAACATACATAACGGACACTCCCACACCAATCCACACGAAGAACATACTCAGTGCTACGACGTAGGTGACGGACACACCCACGGACGTGCATCTTTATTATTTTCCACATAGGCTTTTCAAAATGCAGAAACGCAAGACGCATAATGGACTCATCTAAAAAGGCTTGCTCACGCTTCTTCTAAACCCTTGTACCATAATGAGAAATATAACGAAGACACGATACTGGGGATAGAGCAATATGATACCATAACCTAAAGCGCTCTGTATCAAACGGTTCCACCTATGTACCAGGCCCAAGTAGGCCGCAAGCAAAAGCTTCCATGAACATTGAATGAGCAAGAGTTTGGTTGCTGACCATGCAGAATGAGCCCAGCGAAAGCAGACAGTCAAGGGCACAACGTTACAAACTCTCATACCGCAAGCCGACGCCAAGGTCACACCTGCAAGATAAGCCAGGCACACAGTGAGAAATGCAATATTAATTGTGCAGAATTCTGCCTCAACCACGGTCCCATCTCACGTGACCAAGCCGAACCTGGTAGGGTGCCAAGCCCAGGAGGAAGAAGGCGCCTGGATCCCCCGTCTCGAGACACAGGCAGATACAATTAAGCGACTCAATGGACATCTGCAGCGGTGGGAGTAGTCGGCCTTCCTGCTTATGAATAAATCCTCACATTGTCTGCACATACCCATAGTGAAACATTGTTGCAAATGACAGGTGCACCGCGAGCTGGGAACAGCGATGGTCCCAGACTGGGGGGCTCGCGGGAGAACCAATCAGAACATGGGGCCCTTATCACTGACGCCATTAACATTAACCAATCCTCAGGGGTCTTCATGTAATAATTTTTATGTATCAAACTGAAGGGACAACCCAAGTATACCACCTGACTGACCCTTAACCAATAACAACGTTCTCTATACGTATGCTATACTAACCCTACCACTCAGGGAACCAATCCAGAGTGGCGATAGGTTTTTTGCTAACTTTCTCAGGTGACGCAAGTAGCGCGTCATACTAAGGTAAAAAGGGCCTGCGAGCCCCACGATGTTGAGAGAGTGTCAGGACGGACGCGTACGATCCTTGACCCATCCCTGCCGTTTTGTTTAATAAACAGCAGAATCACCTTGCTTCTTGCGTGTGTCTCATACTCTATCTCTTTTGGGATATACGGGAGGAGTTGGGGCCTCCCTGCCCGGAGGTCCGCGGATGGCCCAGCCGACCCCGGGAGAATTCCCCCCCGACAGCTTATCCACCCCTACATTTTTCTCTGTATTCTGGGACTTGTAAATGCAAAAGTGCAACTACAACTCCCACAATACAAACACAAAAACCAAAATGAATAAGCACCTACATATTGGGATGCATCATATTGGCAAGTATACATGTACTGCCAACATATTCAACTTCCACTCAAGTGTCACATAAAAATGTTCTACACATCTTGTCCATCGCCATGTATTTTCTTTATAAACAAATTATACATAGTGCTGCTATAAATTTACATATCCGTTGTTCAACTTTCATGGAAATGCTCCTAAACATTAACCCTTTTAAACACTCAGCATTTTCCATTTTTCATTCCATATAAATGTCACACTTTCTAACCTTACTCATTACGCCCTTACACTGCCACCCTTCTCCAGCTGCTCACACATACGTTTATGCCACCAAAGTATCTACATTCAACACTTACCCTTACATAGAAAGTTCTCTTCTTTACAAACCTCTACTATAAGACAACCAAAACTGCTGAACCAACAATCCTCCATTGAATTATTACTACTAGCCCACAGTTTCCCCATTGTTTAAAAACAGTGCAACACTTTACAAATACATTGCACCAGAAACACAGCACTCCTTTCATTACAATCATCAGCACTAAAGTAACCTGCAAATGCACCTTTTACTTATGCCCATTTCTGGCCTGTTCCTTGTAATCTCCCAAACAGCACTACTCACACTCCAATTGTTCTAGCAACATACTTAACATAATTTAGTAGACTATGCATAACAAAGGTTTAACTATTTTCCCCCAACAACTCCTCCTACATTCATAATAAAAATGTCTTTTACTAAAAGTACTTCACTGTTACCGTGTGTACCCAATAACTTTCTTTTACAGTTACAGGAAAGAAGAACATTCCTGAAGACACCAAAAGAAAGAAGACTACTCTCGACAGCCTACAAAGTAAGTCCATTACTATCTGTCTGTTATTGTAACAGTATAGTTTTGCTGTATATTAGCCGACAGTATTCCTTTCTAATCAACATTTATTGCACTCTTACTCATTATATTTCAACATGTACACTCTTTCTATTCTCATCTACACACCCTCATTACAACACCCACTGTTCTCCTCAACATATCATAATGTCCCTAATTATTCATTCACACCACCACTCTCTTACTCACTAACGCAAACCCTTCACACTTCTACACACACTTACTCTTGCAACCTTCCCACCCAAAACAATGATCCCATTGCACAATCACACAGCACTCTATTCATATCTACCATCACACATCACAAACCCATTCACAATAAATCCATATACTTTCCATAACGTTCACAGCCAAAATTCTTTTTTTTCCAAGGGACAATACAGAATGCCTACAAAAAAGCAACTCTGTAGAAAACAAAGAAGAAATAGTGCAGATGAGAATAAAAGCAAGCCACATAGCCATCCACCTATAAAACAATGTAAAGAAAATATTAAAACAAAACTGCGAGTAATGTCACTGAACAAAACTGAACTACTGAGCTATAAAGAAATTAAGGCCCCTCTTCCAAAAACTTGAAATAAAAAAATGGTATAAACAAAAGCAAAACGTTATTTGTATTTGTATGTGTATTTGTTTATTTATAACGCGCAAACCAGCAGGCCCGGAGGCATCAGGGTGCAATTTGTACAGGTTACAGGAGAAAAGAGCATATATACAGACAGAGAGCAGAAATTACATTGAAAGAGATATTAACAGAATTTCAATTTACAATAATATAGAAGTTACAGCGCTGCTACGGCTTAACAGTGGATATGCCAGGAAAGAATCGAACCAGATGTCAGCGGTCAAGGATAAGTAAGCCAGAGGCAAGAACATGTCTTAATGCTGGTCAAAAAGCCAGAATTTGGTTTTAGCCTTAAATGTGTTGAATGAAACTTCGGCTCTGATTGTAGCGGGGAGGGAGTTCCATAGTTTGGAGGCTAAGATAGGGAAGCTAGAACCCCCCGCTTTTTGGAGTTTAAACCTCGGGATTGATAGACAATGAGTCTGGGCAATTATTAGAGGTCGGGAGGACGAGTGACGAGACAATCGACTGCAAAGGTAGATGGGGGCATTATTAGCCAGGCATTTGTGCATGAGCGCCAATGTTTTTAGTGAAATTCTCTTTTTGACAGGTAGCCACTTTAAGTTGGTTCTAGATTCTGAGATGTGGTGGTTACGGGGGATGTTTAGGGCGGCACGTACGGCATTGTTCTGGGTGGTTTGGAGTTTATTCAGGTTCTCTTGGCTGGTACCTAGGTAAAGAGCACTGCAATAATCAACTTTGGCCATAATGAGTGTTCTAGCTAGTGTGACACTGTTAGTGGTGGTGAGAAACGGTCTGCAAGCTGCAATAAGTTTGCATGTGTAAGCCGAAGCAGATCTGACTGCATTTATGTGTCGGGATAATGATAGAGTAGCGTCGAGGTAGAAACCTAACGTTTTGGTATCTTTTGAGACTCGTATGATGTTACCATCTATAGTGAATGACTGATAGGACTGCTCTAGTTTGCTCAGGCGTTGTGCGGTGCCCAGGATCAGGAGCTCCGTCTTGTCGTCATTCAGGCATAGCTGGTGTTGGGCCTTGGTGTCAGCTAGATAATCACCAGTGATGGGGATGAATATCTGGGTGTCGTCCGCATAGTTAGTGTAGGAGACACCCAGATAGTCAAGCACATCTAAGAGTGGTTTCGTGAAGATGTTGTAAAGTTTAGGTGACACGCAAGATGCCTGGGGTACGCCGCAGTGAATCGGGGAGGTGTCCGCGGCTGCGCAAGGGGCAAAGACCCTCATGGATCTATTGCTCAGGAAGGATTTGATCCAGGCCGCAGCAGATGACGAGAAGTTGGCGGCAGAGTGGAGGTGCCTGCATAGGATTTGGTGGTTGACCAAATCAAATGCGGCATAGAGGTCAAGCAGTAGTATCATTGCAAGTTTGCCTTTATCCTTCAATACCTCGATTTGGGTCTTTAGGTCTATTAGAGCAGTTTCCGTCCCATGTCTGGGACGAAATCCGGATTGCCGAAGGCCTAGCAGATTGTTAGATTCCAAGTAATCTTGAATCTGAAGGTATGCTGCGCGATCTAAGATTTTAAGCAGAAACGGTACCGTGGTGATTGGTCGGGAGTTAGCAGGTATGCTAGGGTCAAGGGATGGTTCTTTGAGCAATGGGATCACCCAGGCATCCTTAAGGTTGTCCAGGACAATACCTGTTTGAAACGAGGAATTGATGAAGGCCGTAATGAAAGGGGCCAAATCATGTGCAGAGTCCTTAATGATAGGGGCTGGGCAAGGGTCATCTTGGCAGTTGGATGGTTTGATTCTCAAGATGATATTTTCTACCTCCGTAATGGTGAGCGGAGAGAAGGCAAATGGTATGGTGTTAGCGGTATCTGGAAGATAGATTGTATCATCGAGATTTTATTTAGTAAGGCTGCTTGAATGTTAGCACACCATTTACTGTCTTTCGTGCAAGTGTCTGGGGGGGCGACTGGGGTTTCTAACTCTTTTAGGATTCTGAAGAGTTCCTTTGTATTTGAGTCAGTGTGCAGGATGCAATTTTTAAGAGATTCTTTTTTTAGCATTGATGATGGCGTCTTTGTAGGTGAGTGAGGCAAGAAGGAAGCCATCTTTATGCTCATCCGAAGGGTGGCTTTTCCATCGGTTTTCCGCACAGCATTTAGCTTTGCGGAGCAATCTTAACTGTGGGGTGAACCGTGAGTTAAGATGTGCTTGTGGTTTAGCTTTCCTAAGTTTGATAGGTACTATGGAATCTATGGCCATAAGCGAAGTTTGGTTATAAGTGTCTGCTAGGGAGGTAGGATCAAAACCAGTGTTTAGTTTAGTTTAGTTTAGTTTATTATTTGTATAGCGCGCCATACCCTGGAGTATCAGGGCGCAAACAGACAAGGATATGCTCAACTTGGTTACAGGTACATAGAAATCAGATGAAGGTGCAGAGATGCGCTGAGCTTGGTTACAGATATGCTCGGCTAATTGCAAGTACAGGAAAAGGCAGGAAGTGTAGACATAGACATCAGCAATATTACAGCAAGCAGATATGAACAAGGAGAGATCAAGGACAGGGGAGCAAGGAGCATGCTCCTGTTCGCGTAATATAAAGTTATATACAGTAATGTACAATGTGACAAGTGGACTAGTTAGCTGTCGTTGGGGAGAGATCAAGGACAGGGGAGCAAGGAGAGATCAGGACAGGGGAGCGAGGAGCATGCTCCTGTTCACGTAATATATAGTTATATACAGTAATGTACAATGTGACAAGTGGACTAGTTAGCTGTCGTTGGCTCTCAGCCACCTAGTGAGGTTTTGTCTAAATTTTGCGAAAGGCTGAGGTTCTCTGACATCATGCGGGAGGGAGCTCCATAACTGCGCAGCCTTGACCGGGAAGCTATTTCCTCCTATAGTGGCAAGTTTGAAACGCGGGACTTGGAGGCAGTTTGCGTTGGCTATTCTGGTAGGTCTGGAAGAAGTCCTTTTGCGTAGTCTATCCATGAGGTAAGGTGGAGCTTTGTTGTTGATACATTTGTGGGTGAGGGAAGCGATTTTGAGATGAATTTTGTCTATGGTGGCGAGCCATTTGTATTCTCTTCTTGTCGAGGATATATGCTCGTTTCTATTAATCTTGAGTGCTGCTCTCAAGGCATTGTTCTGGAGCACTTGAATTTTGTGGATGGTCTGTTTATTAGCTCCAATGTAAAGTCCATTACAATAGTCTAATTTGGACAGTATCAAGGCTCTGGCAAGTGTAATGCAACTATCTGTGGAGAGGAATTGTTTGCTCGCTCTGATAAGTTTGCATGTATATGCGGTGGCAGAAGCTAGAGAGTTAACTTGTTTGGTAAAGTTCATGGTGGCGTCTAGGTAGAATCCTAAGGTTTTTACTTCATGAGCTACTTTTATGTTGTTCCCATCAATAATGAAGTTGTCGTAATCGGGGCTGAGTTTGGATATATAGGTAGTGGTGCACAGGATGATAAGCTCAGTTTTATCATCGTTCAGGCATAGGCCGTGTGTGGCCATCCATGCCTGAACGATGCTATAGATCCTGTTCACTAGGGCCAGGTCCTTGGCGTAGTCTCCTGAGAGCGGGAGGAGGATCTGGGTATCGTCTGCGTAGTTAGTGTAGGCGATACCCAGATGATCCATTTCATCAAAGAGAGGCTTTGTGAAGACATTGTAGAGGGTGGGTGACACACAAGACCCTTGTGGAACACCGCATGTTATAGGGATTGGTTCTGCTGAGGCTGATGGAGCGAAGACTCTCATGGTCCGATTACTCAGGAATGACTTGATCCAAATTATGGCCTCTTTTGAGAAGTGGGCTGCCGAGTCGAGGTGACTACAGAGGACTGTGTGGTCCACTAAGTCGAATGCCGCTGATAGGTCCAGGAGGAGAAGTAGGGCCGCTTGGCCATTGTCTCTGCAATCGTCTATTTGGGCCTTAAGATCTATTAACGCTGTCTCAGTCCCATGTTGCGGGCGGAATCCTGATTGACGGATTCCAAGTAGGTGGTTAGACTCTAGGAAGCTTTGAATTTGCAAGTAAGCCACTTTATCTAAAATTTTTAGGAGAAAGGGCACAGTCGTGATGGGCCTGAAGTTAGTCGGAATGGTAGGGTCAAGGGTTTGCTTCTTTAGTAGTGGCAGTACCCAGGACTCTTTTAGGTTGATCGGTACTGAACCTGAGGTGAAGGAAGAGTTGATTAGTTTGGTTATAAATGGCGACAGTTCTCTCGCAGCATCCTTGATGAGTTGTGCTGGGCATTGGTCGCCTTTGCAGTTAGACGGTTTGAGTCCCAGGATGACCTTTTCTA
This sequence comes from Ambystoma mexicanum, assembly GCF_040938575.1. NCBI lineage: Eukaryota > Metazoa > Chordata > Amphibia > Caudata > Ambystomatidae > Ambystoma > Ambystoma mexicanum. The sequence goes on from NC_090929.1 coordinate 1,348,548,337, forward strand.
CCTCTATGGGCGATACCTTAGAGAAGCAGAAACGGGCTCCCAACTTGGGCTGTGGCGGTGGCGCTGAGCTCTGAGGGATGTGTGGTGTTAGTGATGCCTTCTTGATGGCAATTTTGGTTTGTAGGTTTGCTACCTTGTTTGTTAAAGCAAGTTGTATGCTAGAGCACCATTTTTTATCCTTGGTGCAGTTTTCTTGGGGTACAATGGGTGTTTCCAATTCTTTCAGAATGCTGAACAGTTCTTTGACACTAGATTTTGAGTTGGATATTCTAGTATTGTAGGTTTCTTGTTTGGCTAATAATATTTCTTTCTTGTATTGGGAGGAGGCTTTGGAGAGGTTGAGTTTATTTTTGACTGATGGGGAAAGTCTCCAAATAGTTTCAAGTTTTCTTTTGGCCAGCCTAAGATTTTTTAGGTGAGGCGTGAACCAAGAATTGAGGTGTTTTTTAGGTTTGCTATTTCTTAGTTTGAGCGGGGCTATGTGATCCAGGGCTGAGGACATGGCTGCATTATAATGTTCGACTAACAGATTGGGGTCCATGCAGTCGGGTAGTGAGTTTAATTTAGGTATTATAACGGGCATTAGATTTTCTACTGTCATTAGTTTTTTATTTCTCGTTGGCAAGGGTGGGGCAAGTGAGGACGGGGCAGTGACCCAGTGGGTTGTCACTGAGAATAATAGCAGGTGGTGGTCAGTCCAGATCTGCGGTACAGAATCCGTAATATTTACTTTGCAATTATGTTCTGCTATCCAATCAAGGATGCGACCTTTGTTGTGGGTGGGTAGTTCAACTTTTTGGATGAATCCCAGCTCTTTCAAGGTCAGAGCAATCGCTGACGATTGGGTGTCCTTATTGTCATTATAGCCTAGCCTATAGTGGCCGCGTTGAGGGCAGGGAGTAATAGTGGGAGTTTTTCCTTGGTTATGCCCTTTTTACTTCTAGTAGGGAGTGCTGGGGCTATCAATGTTGGAGATTGTGGGGTTACTTCAATATTAAAAGTTATGATGTGATGGTCAGACCATAAGCAGGGGGTGTTGTCAAGAACCTTGATATTGCAGTTAGAACCGGCTAACCAGTCAAGGGTTCTGCCTTTGATATGGGTAGGTTCTTGAATGTACAAGGTAAGGCCGAGGTCAGTTAGAACATTCTCCAGATCTAATGCCACAGGATCTTTAGTGTCACCAAGACCTAAGTTAAGGTCGCCTAGAATGATGGTTTATGAATTGTTTTTAGTTTTGTCTAGGAGGAGAGTAGATATTTCACATATTTCACTGATAAAGGTCGGTGCCGGACCTGGGGGCCTATAAATAAGGTGGAGGGTGGCTGTTTGGTTAGGCGTTAGTGCTAGTTTGACTGACAGCGACTCAGCTGATTCAAGTTTGGTCGGATGCCACTCTTAAGTCAAGGGAGTTCTTGTGGATGAAGGCCACGCCGCGACCTCTGTGATGGGTAGTGGTACGGTCACATCGCGTGATGTTGTAGTTGGGCGGTAAAGCCAAAGATAGTAAGGGGCCAGATGCAGCATGTAACCACGTTTCTGATATAGCGAGGAAGTCAAGGTCAGAGGTGGTGATGAGGTCAGTAATGTCTAGAGCGTGTGCTGTGAGGGATCTAGCGTTGATAAGGGTGCCCTTGAACACAGGCAGTTTAATCCCTGGTGTGGTTGTATTACAAGTGGTGGTGGATGAAGGTGATCCAGGTGGAGTGTGTGTAGTTTGCTTGGAGGCGTTGTTGCGGGAGTGTCGTAGGCGGAGTCTCGTGCCTCGTCTCTTGTTTCTAAGGAGGAGGGGGCACGGTTGGTTGGGTGTGGGTTTCCTGGCGAAGTGTTCAAGCCACAGAGCTGGATCATTAAGGTAATGGTTGATAAGGTTGCTAGAGTAATGTGGGCCTACGGTGGTTACTGTAGGACTCTTTATGGGAGTCACAGTCTCAATTGGCAATGCCTGGTGGTGAGAGTTTGGGTGGGCCAGACTATTGGGAGGCTGATCTGGATTAACCCAAAGGGGGAGTGTTATGGCAGTGGGTAACTGAGTGGCTAGGGCAACCCGTAAGGCTAGGGTGTAGTAAAGTGGAAGGAGCACACTGACGTGCATGATAGTTGTGATAGTTACCTGAGTGAGATACCTGCAAGATCTTTCACATGGGTCGGGATTGGATCTCATTAGGAGGAGCTGAAGTCACACTGACCAGAGCGGCCTAGAGAATACTAGTGCCTGGAGACCTAAATTCTATGTTAGCCGTGAGGGCCACCTAGGCAATAAATTCAAATGCAAACACAAGCCAGAGAGGCACTAAATTCAAATGCAAACACAAGCCAGAGAGGCACATAAATTCGATTTTAGCTGTGAGGGCCACCTAGGCAATACATTCAAATGCAAACACAAGCCAGAGAGGCACTAAATTCAAATGCAAACACAAGCCAGAGAGGCACTAAATTCGATTTTCGCCGCGAGGGCCACATAGGCAATAAATTCAAATGCAAACACAAGCAAGAGAGGCACCTAAATTCGATTTTAGCCGTGAGGGTCACATAGGTAATAAATTCAAATGCAAACACAAGCCAGAGAGGCACCTAAATTCGATTTTAGCCGTGAGGGCCACCTAGGCAATACATTCAAATGCAAACACAAGCCAGAGAGGCACTAAATTCGATTTTAGCCGTGAGGGCCACATAGGCAATAAATTCAAATGCAAACACAAGCCAGAGAGGCACTAAATTCGATTTTAGCCGCAAGGGCCACATAGACAATAAATTCAAATGCAAACACAAGCAAGGGAGGCACCTAAATTTGATTTTAGCCGTGAGGGTCACATAGGTAATAAATTCAAATGCAAACACAAGCCAGAGAGGCACCTAAATTCGATTTTAGCCGTGAGGGCCACCTAGGCAATACATTCAAATGCAAACACAAGCCAGAGAGGCACTAAATTCGATTTTAGCTGTGAGGGCCACATAGGCAATACATTCAAATGCAAACACAAGCCAGAGAGGCACCTAAATTGGATTTTAGCTGTGAGGGCCACCTAGGCAATAAATTCAAATGCAAACCCAGATGACATCTAAGTTCAGGTGACAACAGGCATGGGCTAGATGCTCCTTGTATTATTAAAATGTGAAAAAGGTCTGCTGAGTTAGTCGGGGTTAGGCGACACGTGTGAACGTAATGTGTCGAGGCAGTGTTAACAGTTAATTTGCAATGTACCTGTAGGACTAGTCAATCCGTGCAAGGGTCGCATGGGGGAGAGCGAGGTTGCCCAGTCAGTCGCAGGATGTAGGCACATAGGTTGGGCGTAGCGCAACGGCCCGTGGCCCAGACCAGCCCAAGACAGGCTTAGACAGGCTCGTGCCTTATGCTTTGTGCCTTAGGTGTGCAGCCGGCTCTCGCCTTCCGGTGCTCTGTGCACCAGGAAGTAGCCGCGGCAGCCAATCGTGGCTTTCTCAGCGTCAGGCCTTGTTGCTAGGCAACCATGACGCGGGCCATTTTGTTTTCCATTTTCGTGTCGGCTTCGGTACAATCAGCTGGGTGGCACCCTGTAAAGGAGCAGGTACTCCGATAAAAGGCCATGGGAGGAGCAGGGCAGTAAGTCTGCTTACCCAGGACTAAGCATGGTGAAAGATTTACTTAAGTACATTAATGAGGGATTAATAACTTAATGTTAGAATTGAAACATAATAGGCATGCCTACTTACATTATATCTGCCGTAGTTTGGAAGTTTTCACTTTCACTAATCTTGTTCAAGATCACGCAAGATTAGGTCATCCAGAAGTAGAATGTATCAAAGAAATGGTAATTACACATATGAAAGATGTAAGGTGCAAGTTTTGCCACCAAAAATATAAAGCTGTTATAATGCTGATGACACTTTGCACATCCCTTGCTTTTTTTTTTTCAATCACATTTATTTGTATTCGCCTATCAGTAGTAACTAGGTTGTTTTATACCATTGCCACCCTGATCCAAAACAACCCCCACAGGGAAGGAATTTGACATTTTAATTTATATGTGTTTTTTTATGTTCATAATTCACAATTATAGTGCAGTCGATCATTCATTTTTGATCTTTGTGGTTATTTTCCTTTAAAGTCCATAGAATGGCCACACATTGAATTTAAAGATATCTGTGTAGCACGTACTTTGATCTCGGACGTCTGCAGGCATGCACAAAATCCACAAACCAGCACATGATCTATGACAAATAGCATGCACAGTGTGGCATCCGCATTAAAAGTGCGGAGTAGGAGGCACATTCACAGACACTGAAACATCCATACTGTGCCACTGACATGTAAATATGCAGAGACAGACATTATTATAGCTCACAGATGTCAAAAATACATTTTTACAAGCATTGGAACACTATATTTTGTTATTAACATTATATATTTACAAAAAAATAATTTGTGGGACTAATATATGCAGATTACATTTAGAATTACTTATTTTAAGAAAGGGGAACTCGAGCAGGAAACATACATAGGGAAATTTGGAGGTTGAACCTTCATGATTGGGGGAATTTGGGAGAAACATTTCATCAAACACGTTTATTATGAGATTGATTGATTGATGTTTTATTTATATCTCACTCGTACACAAGTGTTTCATAGCGCAAGTGTTTGAGAGCTTTCTCACAATGATTGGGGAGATTGTTGAGGGAAAGGGTCACAGGTACATGTGGGCCAATTAAAATTAATATTACGTTTTACATGATTTTCAAAATAATTAGACAGTTCAGCAACTTGATTTTGTAGTGGAGACTTCTGAGTGCATGATTTATTAATTTTAGTTTCAACAGTTTCAGTTTGTTCATCGTTGCTATTTACAATTCATACTTCATGATTAATGTGTTTTTTCTTCTTCAAATTTGTGGAAAAAATATTTGTAAAAGATGTAATTTAATAATTGATTATTAACATGCATTATTTAAGTGCATTTTAACATATATGTGTGTATTTACCATTAATACATTCTTCACTGGTCATGTCATCTTTAGGAAAGTACTCTTCAAGCCATTCAAGTGTGTTTGCCATTTCTGTAGCAATATTGAATGAGTAATTTTAGTTATTAAAATATTATTTACACTGTGGGCAGGCATCCCAAAACTCACCAGGGCCGTCCAAACCAGAGAGATGGGGCTGAAAATAATTACACAATGGCACTACACCCCTGAGAGGCTCAAATCAATGTACCCGGATATGTCGGATCGCTGTTGTAGGGGGTGTCTGGACGCAGGAACATGGCGACATATTTGGTGGGACTGTCAGGGAGTGAAGGGCTTCTGGAAAGAAGTGCAAATGGAAATGTCAAAAATATTCCCAGAAGCGACCAAATGGGAATGAGGGTGTGGTTGTGCGGACTAAAGGACCCACCGGCCAAGAGACTCCACAAAGCACAATGGAGGAGCTTTATGGGCCTAGTCATCGCAGCATGGGCAACGATAGCTCAAAGCTGGAAAAAAGAGACCCACCACTGGTATTCACCTGCTTACAAAAGTTGTGGTCCCAAATGACCATGGAAAAAATCACAAACCATCTTCAGAGCCAAAACAACTCCTTCATGAGGGAATGGGGATCAGTGCTGGAATACTTGAAATCAGACTATATGGAACAATGGTGCCCACACAATATCAAAATATTGGACATATACAGCATGTAAAAGTTCCCGAAGAGAAAACCTACGAAGACCGGAACTCATTTAGCTTTGCGGAGCAATCTTAACTGTGGGGTGAACCGTGAGTTAAGATGTGCTTGTGGTTTAGCTTTCCTAAGTTTGATAGGTACTATGGAATCTATGGCCATAAGCGTAGTTTGGTTATAAGTGTCTGCTAGGGAGGTAGGATCAAAACCAGTGTTAGTGGCCGCGTTGAGGGCAGGGAGTAATAGTGGGAGGAGTTTTTCCTTGGTTATGCCCTTTTTACTTCTAGTAGGGAGTGCTGGGGCTATCAATGTTGGAGATTGTGGGGTTACTTCAATATTAAAAGTTATGATGTGATGGTCAGACCATAAGCAGGGGGTGTTGTCAAGAACCTTGATATTGCAGTTAGAACCGGCTAACCAGTCAAGGGTTCTGCCTTTGATATGGGTAGGTTCTTGAATGTACAAGGTAAGGCCGAGGTCAGTTAGAACATTCTCCAGATCTAATGCCACAGGATCTTTAGTGTCACCAAGACCTAAGTTAAGGTCGCCTAGAATGATGGTTTATGAATTGTTTTTAGTTTTGTCTAGGAGGAGAGTAGATATTTCACATATTTCACTGATAAAGGTCGGTGCCGGACCTGGGGGCCTATAAATAAGGTGGAGGGTGGCTGTTTGGTTAGGCGTTAGTGCTAGTTTGACTGACAGCGACTCAGCTGATTCAAGTTTGGTCGGATGCCACTCTTAAGTCAAGGGAGTTCTTGTGGATGAAGGCCACGCCGCCACCTCTGTGATGGGTAGTGGTACGGTCACATCGCGTGATGTTGTAGTTGGGCGGTAAAGCCAAAGATAGTAAGGGGCCAGATGCAGCATGTAACCACGTTTCTGATATAGCGAGGAAGTCAAGGTCAGAGGTGGTGATGAGGTCAGTAATGTCTAGAGCGTGTGCTGTGAGGGATCTAGCGTTGATAAGGGTGCCCTTGAACACAGGCAGTTTAATCCCTGGTGTGGTTGTATTACAAGTGGTGGTGGATGAAGGTGATCCAGGTGGAGTGTGTGTAGTTTGCTTGGAGGCGTTGTTGCGGGAGTGTCGTAGGCGGAGTCTCGTGCCTCGTCTCTTGTTTCTAAGGAGGAGGGGGCACGGTTGGTTGGGTGTGGGTTTCCTGGCGAAGTGTTCAAGCCACAGAGCTGGATCATTAAGGTAATGGTTGATAAGGTTGCTAGAGTAATGTGGGCCTACGGTGGTTACTGTAGGACTCTTTATGGGAGTCACAGTCTCAATTGGCAATGCCTGGTGGTGAGAGTTTGGGTGGGCCAGACTATTGGGAGGCTGATCTGGATTAACCCAAAGGGGGAGTGTTATGGCAGTGGGTAACTGAGTGGCTAGGGCAACCCGTAAGGCTAGGGTGTAGTAAAGTGGAAGGAGCACACTGACGTGCATGATAGTTGTGATAGTTACCTGAGTGAGATACCTGCAAGATCTTTCACATGGGTCGGGATTGGATCTCATTAGGAGGAGCTGAAGTCACACTGACCAGAGCGGCCTAGAGAATACTAGTGCCTGGAGACCTAAATTCTATGTTAGCCGTGAGGGCCACCTAGGCAATAAATTCAAATGCAAACACAAGCCAGAGAGGCACTAAATTCAAATGCAAACACAAGCCAGAGAGGCACATAAATTCGATTTTAGCTGTGAGGGCCACCTAGGCAATACATTCAAATGCAAACACAAGCCAGAGAGGCACTAAATTCAAATGCAAACACAAGCCAGAGAGGCACTAAATTCGATTTTCGCCGCGAGGGCCACATAGGCAATAAATTCAAATGCAAACACAAGCAAGAGAGGCACCTAAATTCGATTTTAGCCGTGAGGGTCACATAGGTAATAAATTCAAATGCAAACACAAGCCAGAGAGGCACCTAAATTCGATTTTAGCCGTGAGGGCCACCTAGGCAATACATTCAAATGCAAACACAAGCCAGAGAGGCACTAAATTCGATTTTAGCCGTGAGGGCCACATAGGCAATAAATTCAAATGCAAACACAAGCCAGAGAGGCACTAAATTCGATTTTAGCCGCAAGGGCCACATAGACAATAAATTCAAATGCAAACACAAGCAAGGGAGGCACCTAAATTTGATTTTAGCCGTGAGGGTCACATAGGTAATAAATTCAAATGCAAACACAAGCCAGAGAGGCACCTAAATTCGATTTTAGCCGTGAGGGCCACCTAGGCAATACATTCAAATGCAAACACAAGCCAGAGAGGCACTAAATTCGATTTTAGCTGTGAGGGCCACATAGGCAATACATTCAAATGCAAACACAAGCCAGAGAGGCACCTAAATTCGATTTTAGCCGTGAGGGCCACCTATGCAATAAATTCAAATGCAAACACAAGCCAGAGAGGCACTAAATTCGATTTTAGCCATGAGGGCCACATAGGCAATACATTCAAATGCAAACACAAGCCAGAGAGGCACCTAAATTGGATTTTAGCTGTGAGGGCCACCTAGGCAATAAATTCAAATGCAAACCCAGATGACATCTAAGTTCAGGTGACAACAGGCATGGGCTAGATGCTCCTTGTATTATTAAAATGTGAAAAAGGTCTGCTGAGTTAGTCGGGGTTAGGCGACACGTGTGAACGTAATGTGTCGAGGCAGTGTTAACAGTTAATTTGCAATGTACCTGTAGGACTAGTCAATCCGTGCAAGGGTCGCATGGGGGAGAGCGAGGTTGCCCAGTCAGTCGCAGGATGTAGGCACATAGGTTGGGCGTAGCGCAACGGCCCGTGGCCCAGACCAGCCCAAGACAGGCTTAGACAGGCTCGTGCCTTATGCTTTGTGCCTTAGGTGTGCAGCCGGCTCTCGCCTTCCGGTGCTCTGTGCACCAGGAAGTAGCCGCGGCAGCCAATCGTGGCTTTCTCAGCGTCAGGCCTTGTTGCTAGGCAACCATGACGCGGGCCATTTTGTTTTCCATTTTCGTGTCGGCTTCGGTACAATCAGCTGGGTGGCACCCTGTAAAGGAGCAGGTACTCCGATAAAAGGCCATGGGAGGAGCAGGGCAGTAAGTCTGCTTACCCAGGACTAAGCATGGTGAAAGATTTACTTAAGTACATTAATGAGGGATTAATAACTTAATGTTAGAATTGAAACATAATAGGCATGCCTACTTACATTATATCTGCCGTAGTTTGGAAGTTTTCACTTTCACTAATCTTGTTCAAGATCACGCAAGATTAGGTCATCCAGAAGTAGAATGTATCAAAGAAATGGTAATTACACATATGAAAGATGTAAGGTGCAAGTTTTGCCACCAAAAATATAAAGCTGTTATAATGCTGATGACACTTTGCACATCCCTTGCTTTTTTTTTTTCAATCACATTTATTTGTATTCGCCTATCAGTAGTAACTAGGTTGTTTTATACCATTGCCACCCTGATCCAAAACAACCCCCACAGGGAAGGAATTTGACATTTTAATTTATATGTGTTTTTTTATGTTCATAATTCACAATTATAGTGCAGTCGATCATTCATTTTTGATCTTTGTGGTTATTTTCCTTTAAAGTCCATAGAATGGCCACACATTGAATTTAAAGATATCTGTGTAGCACGTACTTTGATCTCGGACGTCTGCAGGCATGCACAAAATCCACAAACCAGCACATGATCTATGACAAATAGCATGCACAGTGTGGCATCCGCATTAAAAGTGCGGAGTAGGAGGCACATTCACAGACACTGAAACATCCATACTGTGCCACTGACATGTAAATATGCAGAGACAGACATTATTATAGCTCACAGATGTCAAAAATACATTTTTACAAGCATTGGAACACTATATTTTGTTATTAACATTATATATTTACAAAAAAATAATTTGTGGGACTAATATATGCAGATTACATTTAGAATTACTTATTTTAAGAAAGGGGAACTCGAGCAGGAAACATACATAGGGAAATTTGGAGGTTGAACCTTCATGATTGGGGGAATTTGGGAGAAACATTTCATCAAACACGTTTATTATGAGATTGATTGATTGATGTTTTATTTATATCTCACTCGTACACAAGTGTTTCATAGCGCAAGTGTTTGAGAGCTTTCTCACAATGATTGGGGAGATTGTTGAGGGAAAGGGTCACAGGTACATGTGGGCCAATTAAAATTAATATTACGTTTTACATGATTTTCAAAATAATTAGACAGTTCAGCAACTTGATTTTGTAGTGGAGACTTCTGAGTGCATGATTTATTAATTTTAGTTTCAACAGTTTCAGTTTGTTCATCGTTGCTATTTACAATTCATACTTCATGATTAATGTGTTTTTTCTTCTTCAAATTTGTGGAAAAAATATTTGTAAAAGATGTAATTTAATAATTGATTATTAACATGCATTATTTAAGTGCATTTTAACATATATGTGTGTATTTACCATTAATACATTCTTCACTGGTCATGTCATCTTTAGGAAAGTACTCTTCAAGCCATTCAAGTGTGTTTGCCATTTCTGTAGCAATATTGAATGAGTAATTTTAGTTATTAAAATATTATTTACACTGTGGGCAGGCATCCCAAAACTCACCAGGGCCGTCCAAACCAGAGAGATGGGGCTGAAAATAATTACACAATGGCACTACACCCCTGAGAGGCTCAAATCAATGTACCCGGATATGTCGGATCGCTGTTGTAGGGGGTGTCTGGACGCAGGAACATGGCGACATATTTGGTGGGACTGTCAGGGAGTGAAGGGCTTCTGGAAAGAAGTGCAAATGGAAATGTCAAAAATATTCCCAGAAGCGACCAAATGGGAATGAGGGTGTGGTTGTGCGGACTAAAGGACCCACCGGCCAAGAGACTCCACAAAGCACAATGGAGGAGCTTTATGGGCCTAGTCATCGCAGCATGGGCAACGATAGCTCAAAGCTGGAAAAAAGAGACCCACCACTGGTATTCACCTGCTTACAAAAGTTGTGGTCCCAAATGACCATGGAAAAAATCACAAACCATCTTCAGAGCCAAAACAACTCCTTCATGAGGGAATGGGGATCAGTGCTGGAATACTTGAAATCAGACTATATGGAACAATGGTGCCCACACAATATCAAAATATTGGACATATACAGCATGTAAAAGTTCCCGAAGAGAAAACCTACGAAGACCGGAACTCATTTAGCTTTGCGGAGCAATCTTAACTGTGGGGTGAACCGTGAGTTAAGATGTGCTTGTGGTTTAGCTTTCCTAAGTTTGATAGGTACTATGGAATCTATGGCCATAAGCGTAGTTTGGTTATAAGTGTCTGCTAGGGAGGTAGGATCAAAACCAGTGTTAGTGGCCGCGTTGAGGGCAGGGAGTAATAGTGGGAGGAGTTTTTCCTTGGTTATGCCCTTTTTACTTCTAGTAGGGAGTGCTGGGGCTATCAATGTTGGAGATTGTGGGGTTACTTCAATATTAAAAGTTATGATGTGATGGTCAGACCATAAGCAGGGGGTGTTGTCAAGAACCTTGATATTGCAGTTAGAACCGGCTAACCAGTCAAGGGTTCTGCCTTTGATATGGGTAGGTTCTTGAATGTACAAGGTAAGGCCGAGGTCAGTTAGAACATTCTCCAGATCTAATGCCACAGGATCTTTAGTGTCACCAAGACCTAAGTTAAGGTCGCCTAGAATGATGGTTTATGAATTGTTTTTAGTTTTGTCTAGGAGGAGAGTAGATATTTCACATATTTCACTGATAAAGGTCGGTGCCGGACCTGGGGGCCTATAAATAAGGTGGAGGGTGGCTGTTTGGTTAGGCGTTAGTGCTAGTTTGACTGACAGCGACTCAGCTGATTCAAGTTTGGTCGGATGCCACTCTTAAGTCAAGGGAGTTCTTGTGGATGAAGGCCACGCCGCCACCTCTGTGATGGGTAGTGGTACGGTCACATCGCGTGATGTTGTAGTTGGGCGGTAAAGCCAAAGATAGTAAGGGGCCAGATGCAGCATGTAACCACGTTTCTGATATAGCGAGGAAGTCGAGGTCAGAGGTGGTGATGAGGTCAGTAATGTCTAGAGCGTGTGCTGTGAGGGATCTAGCGTTGATAAGGGTGCCCTTGAACACAGGCAGTTTAATCCCTGGTGTGGTTGTATTACAAGTGGTGGTGGATGAAGGTGATCCAGGTGGAGTGTGTGTAGTTTGCTTGGAGGCGTTGTTGCGGGAGTGTCGTAGGCGGAGTCTCGTGCCTCGTCTCTTGTTTCTAAGGAGGAGGGGGCACGGTTGGTTGGGTGTGGGTTTCCTGGCGAAGTGTTCAAGCCACAGAGCTGGGTCATTAAGGTAATGGTTGATAAGGTTGCTAGAGTAATGTGGGCCTATGGTGGTTACTGTAGGACTCTTTATGGGAGTCACAGTCTCAATTGGCAATGCCTGGTGGTGAGAGTTTGGGTGGGCCAGACTATTGGGAGGCTGATCTGGATTAACCCAAAGGGGGAGTGTTATGGCAGTGGGTAACTGAGTGGCTAGGGCAACCCGTAAGGCTAGGGTGTAGTAAAGTGGAAGGAGCACACTGACGTGCATGATAGTTGTGATAGTTACCTGAGTGAGATACCTGCAAGATCTTTCACATGGGTCGGGATTGGATCTCATTAGGAGGAGCTGAAGTCACACTGACCAGAGCGGCCTAGAGAATACTAGTGCCTGGAGACCTAAATTCTATGTTAGCCGTGAGGGCCACCTAGGCAATAAATTCAAATGCAAACACAAGCCAGAGAGGCACTAAATTCAAATGCAAACACAAGCCAGAGAGGCACCTAAATTCGATTTTAGCTGTGAGGGCCACCTAGGCAATACATTCAAATGCAAACACAAGCCAGAGAGGCACTAAATTCAAATGCAAACACAAGCCAGAGAGGCACTAAATTCGATTTTCGCCGCGAGGGCCACATAGGCAATAAATTCAAATGCAAACACAAGCAAGAGAGGCACCTAAATTCGATTTTAGCCGTGAGGGTCACATAGGTAATAAATTCAAATGCAAACACAAGCCAGAGAGGCACCTAAATTCGATTTTAGCCGTGAGGGCCACCTAGGCAATACATTCAAATGCAAACACAAGCCAGAGAGGCACTAAATTCGATTTTAGCCGTGAGGGCCACATAGGCAATAAATTCAAATGCAAACACAAGCCAGAGAGGCACTAAATTCGATTTTAGCCGCAAGGGCCACATAGACAATAAATTCAAATGCAAACACAAGCAAGGGAAGCACCTAAATTTGATTTTAGCCGTGAGGGTCACATAGGTAATAAATTCAAATGCAAACACAAGCCAGAGAGGCACCTAAATTCGATTTTAGCCGTGAGGGCCACCTAGGCAATACATTCAAATGCAAACACAAGCCAGAGAGGCACTAAATTCGATTTTAGCTGTGAGGGCCACATAGGCAATACATTCAAATGCAAACACAAGCCAGAGAGGCACCTAAATTCGATTTTAGCCGTGAGGGCCACCTATGCAATAAATTCAAATGCAAACACAAGCCAGAGAGGCACTAAATTCGATTTTAGCCATGAGGGCCACATAGGCAATACATTCAAATGCAAACACAAGCCAGAGAGGCACCTAAATTGGATTTTAGCTGTGAGGGCCACCTAGGCAATAAATTCAAATGCAAACCCAGATGACATCTAAGTTCAGGTGACAACAGGCATGGGCTAGATGCTCCTTGTATTATTAAAATGTGAAAAAGGTCTGCTGAGTTAGTCGGGGTTAGGCGACACGTGTGAACGTAATGTGTCGAGGCAGTGTTAACAGTTAATTTGCAATGTACCTGTAGGACTAGTCAATCCGTGCAAGGGTCGCATGGGGGAGAGCGAGGTTGCCCAGTCAGTCGCAGGATGTAGGCACATAGGTTGGGCGTAGCGCAACGGCCCGTGGCCCAGACCAGCCCAAGACAGGCTTAGACAGGCTCGTGCCTTATGCTTTGTGCCTTAGGTGTGCAGCCGGCTCTCGCCTTCCGGTGCTCTGTGCACCAGGAAGTAGCCGCGGCAGCCAATCGTGGCTTTCTCAGCGTCAGGCCTTGTTGCTAGGCAACCATGACGCGGGCCATTTTGTTTTCCATTTTCGTGTCGGCTTCGGTACAATCAGCTGGGTGGCACCCTGTAAAGGAGCAGGTACTCCGATAAAAGGCCATGGGAGGAGCAGGGCAGTAAGTCTGCTTACCCAGGACTAAGCATGGTGAAAGATTTACTTAAGTACATTAATGAGGGATTAATAACTTAATGTTAGAATTGAAACATAATAGGCATGCCTACTTACATTATATCTGCCGTAGTTTGGAAGTTTTCACTTTCACTAATCTTGTTCAAGATCACGCAAGATTAGGTCATCCAGAAGTAGAATGTATCAAAGAAATGGTAATTACACATATGAAAGATGTAAGGTGAAAGTTTTGCCACCAAAAATATAAAGCTGTTATAATGCTGATGACACTTTGCACATCCCTTGCTTTTTTTTTTCAATCACATTTATTTGTATTCGCCTATCAGTAGTAACTAGGTTGTTTTATACCATTGCAACCCTGATCCAAAACAACCCCCACAGGGAAGGAATTTGACATTTTAATTTATATGTGTTTTTTTATGTTCATAATTCACAATTACACATTATAGTGCAGTCGATCATTCATTTTTGATCTTTGTGGTTATTTTCCTTTAAAGTCCATAGAATGGCCACACATTGAATTTAAAGATATCTGTGTAGCACGTACTTTGATCTCGGACGTCTGCAGGCATGCACGAAATCCACAAACCAGCACATGATCTATGACAAATAGCATGCACAGTGTGGCATCCGCATTAAAAGTGCGGAGTAGGAGGCACATTCACAGACACTGAAACATCCATACTGTGCCACTGACATGTAAATATGCAGAGACAGACATTATTATAGCTCACAGATGTCAAAAATACATTTTTACAAGCATTGGAACACTATATTTTGTTATTAACATTATATATTTACAAAAAAATAATTTGTGGGACTAATATATGCAGATTACATTTAGAATTACTTATTTTAAGAAAGGAAAGGGGAACTCGAGCAGGAAACATACATAGGGAAATTTGGAGGTTGAACCTTCATGATTGGGGGAATTTGGGAGAAACATTTCATCAAACACGTTTATTATGAGATTGATTGATTGATGTTTTATTTATATCTCACTCGTACACAAGTGTTTCATAGCGCAAGTGTTTGAGAGCTTTCTCACAATGATTGGGGAGATTGTTGAGGGAAAGGGTCACAGGTACATGTGGGCCAATTAAAATTAATATTACGTTTTACATGATTTTCAAAATAATTAGACAGTTCAGCAACTTGATTTTGTAGTGGAGACTTCTGAGTGCATGATTTATTAATTTTAGTTTCAACAGTTTCAGTTTGTTCATCGTTGCTATTTACAATTCATACTTCATGATTAATGTGTTTTTTCTTCTTCGAATTTGTGGAAAAAATATTTGTAAAAGATGTAATTTAATAATTGATTATTAACATGCATTATTTAAGTGCATTTTAACATATATGTGTGTATTTACCATTAATACATTCTTCACTGGTCATGTCATCTTTAGGAAAGTACTCTTCAAGCCATTCAAGTGTGTTTGCCATTTCTGTAGCAATATTGAATGAGTAATTTTAGTTATTAAAATATTATTTACACTGTGGGCAGGCATCCCAAAACTCACCAGGGCCGTCCAAACCAGAGAGATGGGGCTGAAAATAATTACACAATGGCACTACACCCCTGAGAGGCTCAAATCAATGTACCCGGATATGTCGGATCGCTGTTGTAGGGGGTGTCTGGACGCAGGAACATGGCGACATATTTGGTGGGACTGTCAGGGAGTGAAGGGCTTCTGGAAAGAAGTGCAAATGGAAATGTCAAAAATATTCCCAGAAGCGACCAAATGGGAATGAGGGTGTGGTTGTGCGGACTAAAGGACCCACCGGCCAAGAGACTCCACAAAGCACAATGGAGGAGCTTTATGGGCCTAGTCATCGCAGCATGGGCAACGATAGCTCAAAGCTGGAAAAAAGAGACCCACCACTGGTATTCACCTGCTTACAAAAGTTGTGGTCCCAAATGACCATGGAAAAAATCACAAACCATCTTCAGAGCCAAAACAACTCCTTCATGAGGGAATGGGGATCAGTGCTGGAATACTTGAAATCAGACTATATGGAACAATGGTGCCCACACAATATCAAAATATTGGACATATACAGCATGTAAAAGTTCCCGAAGAGAAAACCTACGAAGACCGGAACTCTTCCGGGGGTTGGGGGGGTGGGCTGGGAGGGGAGGGAAGCTGGGGAGAATAATGTGTTGATGTGTATTCATGTGTAAAACAATACAAATATGTTTAAAAAAAAGATATATATATTATTTACATTTATTTAGTTCCTATGGAAAACATTTACAATAAAAAGGAAGGAATATTTACTTACTAGGTTCAGATTGTTGTATTCTTCTTCTATGTGGTGCATGAGTTCCTAAATGTTGATGACATGCATTCCGTAAATAAGGTGTACAGTTATGTTTACTATTTGGTATAATCCTTAATATTGAGGAATGTGTACAAAACTATGGGGACATATACATGGGTGTAAATGTATGTTTGCGTTGTATTGACTGTTTGTAATGTTGGGGTATGTATATTTGTTGTGTGAAAAGGAAACATGAAAATTGTGTTGTCCTCTTTGTTTTTCAGGTCAGATGCTGCCACCTGCTTCCAGATATGTCAACGGACACAAGCCTGCTTCATGGTGGGTAGAATATTATTTTAATGTAAAGGATGTTCATAATATTTTAATTTATGTTAAAAAATGAATTATTAATAACTTCCATACACTGCTGTAACATTATGAAATATTTATAAAAACCACTAGAATTCAGTGAAAAAAACTTTGTTAAAGGACGTTATGGTTACAAGTAAAAAGAAAAACCAGAGAAATACGCCTGTTATGGTAAGCTATGCAACCATAACTCACAGTAGCTCCATGCACTGCTAAAACTAACACCCAGGACATCAAAGATGACATCACAAATGGCATCACAAAGTGCTTTTGTGACAGTTGTCAAGGAGCAAGAGAAGCACTGTCCCCTACCTTAAATTTAAGGCACTCCCAACATCTTCCAGTGTCCACTTGCCCCTCCATCTCTGTGGTTGGTGCCTCTTCCCTCCCTTCCCTCTCTTCCCTCCCCCACCGTACCTTGCCTCTGCTGCAAAAACACTTAAAAACGCCCAAAAGATGTAAAACCAGATAAAGCACCTAAAAAAAGTTCCTTTAGGAGCCACCTTTCATAGTTGAAAAATAGAAGTGAGAATAAAAGTCACATGCCACTTTGCAACCTTCATAGTCCACGGACAGCACGGTAGACCCCGGCCATCAGAAAAAAATCCAGGCATGAGTTTAGGAGAATTAAAAACATTTTAATTGTTTTGTGTTAAGAAATGGTGATTTTATAAACTAAACTAAGGAACATTTTACTGCACTTAATTATTTCTTCAAACTTTCACAATGGTTTTTCCATTTTCTTTATTTCAACTATTATAGAATACTTAGATCCATACTATATATGTTCACAAAAATTGCTTCAAAGCATTTTGGACGTTTTCCAGGAAAATCTAATTACCCACATCCGTTAGATGGACTCCATCTCTCTGAAAAATGTTGCCAGCGTCAAAAGTAATGTTCTCATTATAAAAAGATGTCATGCCAACATCTCGTTAATAAGCACACAGAGCGTTATTGACATTGCATCATTCTTTTTCCATTTGCGGACAAAATAAATTCGACTGCATCCACATTTGTCTCTCAGCAATGCTTGAAAACATAATCTTCGAATTTGGACTTTCCAAATATATCCTTCATTGCAAATTGCAATGAAATCCTGGTAACATACCCTAAACTGTTCTCTCCACTATGAACAACAATAATGTCTGGATGTTTTAAGTGAACTATATTCTTACAAAACAGGAGTAAGTCAGGCCATTTCATTCCTCGCACTCCATAACATGAGACTTTAAATTAATGTTCTGCCAATCCACAGTGCTCAGCATACATGTTCATCTGATGGATCCAAGAGTCCCCCAATATCGACACACTCTGCCTCCTGAAAGACATAGTCATAGCCATCTTCAATCCTCTCAGCAAACAAAACTCCAGCCACCCTCTCTTCATGTACACCACACCCAGGAAACCTGACTGGCAGATCGCCTGATGTCTGTGGACATCAGGACTGTCCGCGGTCTCCGGAATCCCCTTTCCATGCCAGTTATCTCAAAGACCCGAACTTTCAATTGAAGTGGGTGGGGAGGTTTACACTTAATTTAAACAATGGGCCTCATTCCGAGTATGGTGGTAGCCATGGAGCAATTAGCTCCATAGCTGCCTCCCATACCGGTACCACCTCCGGGTTGGTTCAATGGGGACTTACCGGTCCATTCCGACCTTGGAGGAAATGGTAAGTCCCCATTGAAAAAAACATTCCCCATTCCCATTCCAGCCCCCATAGGGCTCAATGGGAATGGGGAAGTAGCTAATAACGGTACCGCAATTTGCGGTACCGTTATTAGCTCCGAAGTCCCTTAACGGGTCCCGTCCGCAACACCTGGTCAGACCAGGCATTAAAGGAGGGTCCCGCTAAGGGACCTCGGAATAGGGCGCAAACGGTTTACCGCCACCAGTGTCCTTACCGGTGACGGTAATCCCTTTGCACCCAACTCGGAATGAGGCCCAAAGTCTTGTACAATGGTGGCTCTTAAAAGGGCCATTTATTTGATTTTTGTCAGTTTTTTAATTTGTTTTGCTTTTCTGATTTTTATTTCCTACTATTTACACATATGTTTTTATGCAATGTACATCTTTTTCACATACACTTTCTCAGTGCATTTTGAATATTTCCAAGACACAGCTGATTCCCAAAATCAGGAAAATTCACTCCATAACCCGAACATTGTTTGCACCATCCAATTTGATGTTTTTCATTTTCAAAAGATGCCTTGCCTACACCATTAAAAAAGCACATACACCTTCATTTACAAGGTGCCTACATTCTTCTAGTTGTGCACAAAACACATTTAGGCATCTACATACTTCCCTTGGATGTAATTCTTAAATAATAATCTTTCCACATGGAAATAGTTCCATTAAGCCTTGGAACACATCTTTTTATGCAACCTGCAAATGCCACACAACTCAGTGCACCTTTTCAAATTATTCATCTAACAATCTACCAACATCCACAGAGTGAACTTTTTCATAGCAATAGCCATATCCATCGTCCCTAAACACAACAATCAAAACACCAACTACCTTCTCTTCCTGTAAACCACAACCGGAACCCCTCATTGGCTAATCCCTATAGTCCCCTTTCCATGGTAGGCATCCTAGAAAGACGCAGAGGTGATACATGCTGTCCATAGACTACCGCAGTGTCCATGGATCCCGTAGCACAGGGCAGCCCTTCTACCCTTATATGTTCATGTTTCTAACGCTCCCTCATTGGCTGCCTTCAAAATACCAATCATATCCAAAAACTGTACATGTAACCCTGTCATCTTAGTTCAACACCTCAGATGTACTCTTAATCTCTCAGAGTACCTGTCTCCTGTTTCTCACAAGCACCTGCATCAAAAACTACTATACAAATCTCCAAGATGTCTTTTTGCAGATTCACCAACATGTGCATCTATCAAGACAAAGCACAGGTATGATTATACTTTAAAAAAAAAAAGGCAACTCTTTTACATATGAATATAAACAGGATTACTGCTGCTTACTATATAATAAGCTTCTCAATAATCATATTCTCTTTTGTAACCACTTCATGAAATGCCATGTATTGCAGCAGTCACCACCACCCATTTACTTACAAAGCTGTGTGTTTCAACATGTTTCTTTCTATGAGTCTTTGCCTGAGAGATAAAAAAAAAAATATATATATGCATTTATAGCAGCACTGTCTCTAACATGTTTCTAAAAGAAAACCACATTGAAAACATTTCTACACCATGTTTAAATGCCAATTGCTGCGTGGAAGTAAAATATGTTGGCAGTACATGCACACTTGCCAACATGACACATCCCAATCTATAAGTGCTTACCAAGTTTATTGTTACTTTGCATTATGTCACTTCTAATACCACTGCTACCATTAAAAAACTTAGACTACAACTCCCAGAATGCAAAGTGAAAACCAAACTGTATAACTGCTCGAAAATCATAGCATGTACATGGAATGCAGAATGGACAAATGCTGTGCATTTAAAAATATTTATTTTAGTACCATTTCGATTACAGATAATAAATGCATGATTACATTTACAACACCACTGTGTGTAGCTTTTAAAAATAAATAAAAGCAAATGGAAAAAAAATGTGTACAACATTTTTAAATGCCACTCGATGTGTGCAATTTTTATAACTTTGAAGCACATGCTTACTTGCTAACATTACCCATTACAATCTCTAAGTGCTTATCCACCCCTACATTTTTCTCTGTATTCTTGGACTTGTAAATGCAAAAGTGCAACTACAACTCCCACAATACAAACACAAAAAACCAAAATGAATAAGCGCCTGCATATTGGGATGCATCATATTGGCAAGTATACATGTACTGCCAACATATTCAACTTCCACTCAAGTGTCACATAAAAATGTTCTACACATCTTGTCCATCGCCATGTATTTTCTTTATAAACAAATTATACATAGTGCTGCTATACATTTACATATCCATTGTTTAACTTTCATAGAAATGTTCCTAAGAATTAACCGTTTTAAACAGTCAGCATTTTCCATTTTTCATTCCATATGATTGTCACACTTTCTAACCTTACTCATTACACCCTTACACTGCCACCCTTCTCCAGCTGCTCACCTATACATGTATACCACCAAAAATACTCTTCTTTACAAACCTCTACTATAAGACAACCAAAACTGCTGCAACAACAATCCTCCATTGAATTACTACTAGGCCACAGTTTCCCCATTGTTTAAAAACAGTGCAACACTTTACAAATACATTGCACTAGAAACAGAGCACTCCTTTCATTACAATCAGCAGCACTAAAGTAACCTGCAAATGCACCTTTTACTTATGCCCATTTCTGGCCTGTTCCTTGTTATCTCCCAAACAGCACTACTCACACTCCAATTGTTCTAACAACATACTTAAAATAATTTAGTAGACTATGCATAACAAAGGTTTAACTCTTTTCCCCCAGCAACTCCTCCTACATTCATAATAAAAATGTCTTTTACTAAAAGTACTTCACTGTTACCGTATATACCCAATAACTTTCTTTTACAGTTATAGGAAAGAAGAACATTCCTGAAGACACCAAAAGAAAGAAGACTACTCTCGACATCCTACAAAGTAAGTCCATTACTATCTGTCTGTTATTGTAACAGTATAGTTTTGCTGTATATTAGCCAACAGTATTCCTTTCAAATCAACATTTATTGCACTCTTAATCATTACATTTCAACATGTACACTCATTCTATTCTCATCTACACACCCTCATTACAACACCCACTGTTCTCCTCAACATATCATAATGTCCATAATTATTCATTCACACCACTACTCTCTTACTCACTAACGCAAACCCTTCACACTTCTACACACACTTACTGTTACAACCTTCCCACCCAAAACAATGATCCCATTGCACAATCACACAGCACTCTATTCATATCTACCATCACATTCACAAACCCATTCACAATAAATCCATATACTTTCCATAACGTTCACACCCAAAATTCTTTTTTTCCAATGGACAATACAGAATGCCTACGAAAAAGCAACTCTGTAGAAAACAAAGAAGAAATAGTGCAGATGAGAATAAACGCAATCCACGTAGCCATCCACCTCTAAAACAATGTATAGAAAATATTAAAACAAAACTGCTAGTAATGTCACTGAACCAAACTGAACTAGTGAGCTATAAAGAAATTGAGGCCCCTCTTCCAAAAACTTGAACTAAAAAAATGGTATAAACAAAAACAAAACTACTAATGAACCCAAGCATATCTATTAATGTTAACGTAGCCACAGTGAAACCTTCCAAAAAATATATTTTACAAAATAAATCCACAGTAGAGTGCATCACAATCTTACGAAGACAGCTGAAAAGACACGTTCTACCCTTAAAGACTACCACATAAGACCAATCCTCGAAGCTCTAATTGACAGCACATTTCTACTGAAAAGAATGTTGTTCATATTAATTTAAAAATAATGAAAACATTAAGTAAATTAATCAGTCAATTACAAAACGTACTTCTAAACATGCACTATGTCAATATAGATACCTTTTCAAACTTCTGTGAAGGTGAATGGATTGACACAAGCAGCATAGAAACCTAATTCAACGAAGAGGCTTATAAACAAGAACAAAACAAAACATGCCTACACAGTAAAGGCCAAGGGTATGACATGGTAGAAGACACCATTATGGCACAAGAAACCCTAATAGAAAAAAAAACATCCCCAACAAACATTGAACCAACTGTTCCTTTCACCCAAACAATCCGTCCTGTGTACAAATGGACATGCAGCTCAATGTGCAATGTATGTCAACAATCCTTCACATTTATATGACAATTCCTCACTCACTCTATGAAACTAAAAGAAGCAAAATGAAAACTTTAAAAACCGTGGACTCCTGTCCAATGCACACCCACACTGGACTGCAAGGACATTCATTAGCCTGCATTTCAGGAGCTGCTTGAAAAAGCATGTTGTATCACATCAAAATGTTTGCAGCATACCATTCCACTGTACTGAATTTTGTGCATGGATTGCACTATGCAAAAAGCCTTGCTCTACAACTGCAACATTTTAATAAGATTCTCCTACATGGAACAGCCAAACAACTCCTTCAAGAAATAGAGAAGATCCCAAGTTCACTTAGAAAATGTAGTACCTTCAGAAAACATTCAGAAAACATTAGTGAAAATCTTGCAAACACCAACCACCTAACAAAAACATACAAAATAGTTCAAAATACACCTGCTGAAATACCAATCTAGTATGTTTCTGTTGTTGCAGAACTTTTTATGAAAATAGCCAAAAACAGTACATATGTCCTACAAAATAGAGGACAATGAGGAATCCCAATGGTTCCAATTATCTTTATATGTAACAACAGAAAATAAATACTAAACAACTGAGCCTCAATAGTTGACATGTACTGCAATACAAAGCTTGATAATAACCAAATGCCATCATGTGCGGTCACTAATCAATTAGAAATATTCCCACTTCCAAATTAACAATGTAGAAAATCTAAGAGTACAAAGGCCAATAGATCAATCAGTGATTGTACTAGTTAATGGTGTACCAACAAAAGACAAAAATATGTGGCACAACTAGTTGACTTTAACAAGGTTAGAAAAGATCCATCATCTTTAAAAGAAAACAATGAATACTAAACAGATATAAACATAGAGGAGAATTTAAGAGAAACCATCCAAATAATTCAGGATTCACCACCAAAAGGCCAATTTGAACATATAGATCCTATTAATGCAGCCAACATTTAGGACAGCATACAATTCACCCACTTAATTTCAAAGACACCATAGAAGATGCATTAGAAACATATCAAATGTGTCTAGTCAAAAGACATTCAATGAGCATATGGGAGAAAAGTGTAGAAGCATGCTCCTTACCTCTACTCTATTTTACAGGAAAAGGAGGAAGATAGGTATAATGATCTACACAAATAACTGCATCAGAATATCGCTCTTTATGTATTCTGAAAACCCCAGATTCAGACAAAATGTATAATACATTTTCCACCTCCTGTTCCAAGGGGAACTTGCAACTCTACGTTATGGAGTGCACACACATTAAAAACAGGCTCTAATTTTTTTAACATGTCAGCTATCAAACTGCTTCAAAATATAGAAGACAAAGATGAAGTTTTGCAGTCAAGAATCACAATGCTCTTGGAAAACATGCATGGGACAGAAAAATACTGGTTCCTACTTCACCTTGATGTGCGTTGCATGCTAAGGAACCTAGGCCCACCCACATGGTTTGTTACTTTAAGTTGTGCAGAATACTACTAGGATGACTAGCACAACTTTTTGCACATAGCAAACCAAAATACAGAAGGAATAGACATTATAAACCACGAGAACTCTGTGAATGAATCAAGGCACTTTAACTATTGCTTTATTGCCATGCTGCACTTCATCTGCAATAAAACGACCCCTCCACTCGGAGAAGTGGAACACTTCTTTTAGAGAAAAGAATATTAAGCCAGAGGAGCATCAGACATCTACTTGCTTTTGTGGATAAAAGATGCTCCCAAATTTGGCCATGACAGTGATCCCACTGTTTTACAGTTTACTCAAAAAATGTATTACCTGTGGTATCCCTTCAGAAACCATACATAGTGACCTACATACTCAAAACCTACACTTCCAAAAACATAAGTGTGGAAAAAACTGTAGATATAAAAATACAAAGGTAAATACTATACCAAATGTCGCTTTGGCTTGCCTAGATCAGTTTCTGCAAAAGGAAAAGTAAATAACCTATGGTCTTCTGTTAGACATAGTATAAAAGGCACCTTGCCTAAAAACACATACACCATTAAAAAGGACACAGCATCAAAGTACATCAATGATTACAATTCAATCATTGCCCTATTGTGGAATGAAATTATAGACATACAATATATTGCAGACAATTCTACTGCTGTTGCAAGATATGTCACAGCTTATCTCACCAAAGCTGAGAAAGCAGAGCTAAAAGACCTCAAAACAGTGTCACGAAAATGATACAACTTCAGTATAAAAATGCTCTCCCATAGAGAATATGGGTGCTATGAAACTGCAGACATATATGGCAAATCTGAACACATTATCTGGCTAAACCTTGGTCCAGCTTCATCCTGAAAATGAGTACTGAAATCCTACCAAGAGGCAGAAACAATAGCCACAAATTATCCCAACAGCCAGGTCATTTAAAAAAATATTTTAATAATTACATACTATCCAAACAGAAGTCCTGCTTTGGAAAACATGTGCCTGTACCACAACGCCCAGAACTACTTCTACAAAAACAATGTCACACCAGAAGAGACAACTGGCAAATATGTAGTCTCAACTTGTGAAGGAAGTGCAGGTCCATCAAATACCACATAAACACAACTGTATGGTCCATTAAAATTTAGGAACACAACTGGAGTAAATTGGTATGCAAATGTTGCAATTAATATTCTCTTTCATTTACCACCAATTGTTGAAAACGTGTACTTGAACAGCTCAGACCAGTTGGGTTTACAAATGTTTGTCCTTCATAGAAAAGCCACAATTAACCCTGACAATACGTACAGTGTCTCAGGTATAAGGCAGGAATTTGACTTTCATATTGGAATAGTGAAATTCAACATAATCGCACAGGAAGATCCACAAGTTTTAGTTATGTACTTACTACAAGTACTAGAGACCAAAAACATTCCTATAAATGAAATCTTCCTGATTTCATACACATGGAAACATACATGCAGTCTCTGCAGGCCACTAAACTGCATATGTTAAAAATAGTGGTTGGTTTCAATGTAACAAAACTGTTACTGTAAAACATAGGTTATCAGCAAAACTAACAAATGTCTACTTAATGTTCCTAAAACCCAAATTTAGTCACGTAACTGTAGCACTATCCACAGTTAGAACATGCCAACTGGTATCTAACAACATCCATAATAGTACAATACTACTGTTAAAAGTCAAAATAGTTAAAATATGCCAACAGTTCTCTACCTACTTTAACAATACCCTGCATTGCACTACCCTTCAAATACCCCAAATTCTTCTTACTACTACACTTCTTCTAACAACAAATATACTTAGAATACGCCAAACGTTATCTAAGCACTTTAATCATTCCTTTAAATACAACACACTTCAAACAAACATAGTGTTAATCCTTTACTCACATGCATGTAGTAGTTTTTTTTTAAATTCCTATATGGATTTCTTTTCCCAATGACCCAATAATTATGTAACGGCAAAACAACAACAGTGTACTACACACTAATATTGTACCAAACATAGTACATAGGATGTAGTGATTATGAAGGACTAAAAGGTACGTGAATATGTGAAATTGTATGCAATTAAACATTTTAAACTATCCTGCTTAACATATTATACTATGTTTTTTCACAGAGAAAGAATGAGAGATGTCTCCTTCATCACGACCTGCAACTAAGTAATCCTACTAAATGTAATCCTATTTGTTATGTTTATAAAGAAACAAATGCAAATATGTTATCCGCTACCATCAATTGTACTGTCCTTCAATTGTATTATGCCACCATATTACAAATACTGTATACTCCCCCAACAGTACCTACAATTACCATAAACATAATACTATAGTGTAATGTAGCCAGTGGCCAGATGTGGCCAGGAATCTGGCCACTGGCCACAGCCACCACAATGTAATGAGACTGTATAACAAGTACATACAATATATGTTGAAATAACCAAACTCGCCCAGAACCCCTTTCCAACACAAACTATGTCCGCAGACACCGAAATTGGCCGCTGACTCGGAAGCATCTACAAAATATTTTTTCCACCTATAGAAATAGCCCCATATCATCTTTTCTCTACTCCCCCACCCTTCTCAGCCCTTCTTTACACCACCATATATCCATAAATGTGTTTTCCAGCTGTCTGCAAACACAACATTGCAGACGTTTCAGAAAATGTGATGCACCTCACGATTTTCAGTATTCCATCAGCAGGCTCGTATGATGTCCGCGGACATTACATCGCCCCCTAGCCCAATCAGAGGGCTGTCCATGGACAGAATAGGGAAGTGAACACACGGACCAAACTCAGATATCACTAATTTTTGTAACCTACCTTTTGGCCATTTTAAAAAAAAACTACTGAACAGATTTATACCATATTTACAAAAGCACACTTACAGGACCAATCCCTCACTCCTGACGCAAGTTTGGTGAACATCCGTCCAGCGGTTTGGGCTGAAGGCATGAGCAACATTTATTTTCCATTGCGTCTACAGGAAAAAACAACACCTTTTGGGACACCCCTATAACTTTGCCCCCCTGCACAAAACCTCACCAATCTGACAGGGCCATGTACTTTTTCTGCAAAGTTTCATCAGGATTCATCCAGGTCGGCAAAGTCATAAGCCACCCAAAAAGTGCTCTTCACATGGATTGATCAACTTAACCATAACTACAGGGCCACTATTGCAGGCCCTGTAATATACATTTTATAGCAATTCAAGCTTAAGTGCTTTACAAAGAAGTATAGTTAAGTCAAATGAAACAAGAGCAATCAAATAGAAAGAAGACAGGCCTTAAGACAGGATTTAAACAGGGACAGAGAAGAGATTCCAGTGCTTAGGGGTGAATATAGAGAAAGATTGAAAGCAAGATGACGCACTAGGAGGATGCAGAGCAAATACAAGTACAAGCGACTTAGAGCAGAGTGTATGAGGAGAGTAAAACAAAATCAACGAGGAGAGATAGGTCAGTGCTAACCAATGGAGATATTTGAAAACAATACAAAACATATTAAAGAGAGAGCAGGATTGAAAGGATAGCCAATATAGGAAATGCGAAGTGATATAGATTGAATCGTGAGTGGATAGACCCCTTAAAAAGCAAAGCGAGGAGTGATAAATAGAGCAAATAGGAGCATGTTGATAAGCAGACAGGCAAAGAAGAACTCTAGAAAAGTAGACAAGTTGAGAAAACACTAAAGAAAACATTAGACGTTCAGAAGCCTCAACAGTAAGAAGCCAACAAGCCTTGCAAATATTAAGTAGTTGAAATTGACAGGAAAGAGAGATAGATGAAATATAAGAAGAAAATAACAGGGCAGAATCAAAGGTGACACACAGATTATGAACTGAAGGGGAAATAGAAATGATAGAAGGAGAAATGAGCTAGAACGAGGAAGAATAGGGCTAATTCTAGAGGCAGGGGAACACACAGAACCTCATTCTTGGAGGTATTGATGTGCAAGTAGTGGTTAGACATCTAAGAAGGGATAGAAAGCAGGCAAGCTGAGAGGGAGGGATGGATAGAATCTTCCCTCCCTCGTGTCATGTGGTCATCCTAACCCTGGCATCCCAGTTTCTAAAGCCTTACTATCGAATTACTAAAGGTGTGGGGGGACCTCTACTGAGAACAAAAAGAGCCAAATAACATGTTCTATGGGTGTAGTCCTATCTGATGAGGGTCTACAAGCACTTTTTAGCACACAATAGCTTTCTCAAGGGAGAAAAATCAATTTGCATATTGGTTTGGTCCCAACGCATGGCCAGTCCAGCTCAAATATGCTAGGCAATTCTCCTTTGAACAAGAGTACCAAGCGCTACCACAGACACATGTTTTGGCCCTTGCTCACTGTGCGTTAGAGAAACTCAGCTTACCTCACAGATGAGGAGTGTAAAGGCTGTAACCTATGTCAGGTGTCTGGTGAATTTATAAGGATTTCGGTGCTGGACTGCCCTTGCGGGATATGCAAATGAAGACTTCTCCTCTGTGAATGGTGCATTGAGCTAAAATGTGGCTGTTGACCCTGCTGAGTGGGAACCATCACATAGAATGGTAGAAGGGCTCCCATAGTTCTGTCATATTCTAAGTAGGTTGAGGGACTAAAGGCCTTATCCTTTTCTACATCTCTCACTCTGGGGTTCTTTTAGGTGATATGCTATCGTAACACTAAAAAAGAATAAGATTTGCATAGATTTGGTTGATGTTATGGTCCCCTTACAATTTCCCAGTTACTGTCACCTTTATCTTGCACATTTTCCTGTTCCTCACCCTGATGTGCCTTCTCTCCTCTCTCTCTCCCCCCTCTACTCTTTCCCCTAGCCCTCTGTATTCACCTTTTCCCCTTCTCTGTCCCTCTGATGGTCACACAATCTCTTCTCTACTCTCACCTCCCCTCTAATCTCACTACTCCCTCCTCCTCTCTCCTCTCTATCTTTACCTCTCCTCTATAGTTTTCGCTCATTTTCTATCACTTCTTTCGCTCCTTCAAATACTCTCCTTACTCTCGCTCACTTTTACTGATATAGTATACCTAAAACCCTTCACGTACTCTAGCAAATACTTGTTCACTCACAGAAACATTCTTTCAATCAGGGTCCACTCTCTCACACAACCACCATCTCACTTGAACCACACTTCACTACAATCTCTGAAATGCTCTGCTCCTTCTTCTTCCTGGTCTGTCAGTTTGCCTCAGCTCCACCTGACCTCACCCAAACCCCTCTCATCCTGTCTGATTCTCACTGGGATTTTATACCTCTAACTTCTTTGACCAATTTATCATCCTTTCCGATTGGCTCCCTTGATCACCTGCTTGCTCTGGCTAATTTATTTTCCTTGTTTCCCCCGGGATTATGCTACAGCTGCAGAAGATTTCGAAAGTGCTCTGTAGCCAATTCCACTTCTCGTGGGTGGCATTTAATGCAGACTCTTTGTTGCAGCCCCTGGGTTCATGCTGCCAACGCAGATATGCCATGAGTCTGGAAGGTGAGCTACTTCACTTGATCAGCATTAATGTTTATTTTTCTTAGGGGGTGCATGCAGTTTTGTTTCATAGAGCACCATGATTCCCCTCCGCTGCAATGCCTTCTGGGATGGGTAGACCTGTGAGAAAAGAAAATGAAGTCCGGCCAGAATAGGGAATAGCAGGACTTGGATGATATAGCGGTATCTGGTACATGCAACATGGCAGAAGCAGGATATGGCATTTTCTGTGGCCTTATCATCTCCCTCACCTCACCTCTGGGACAGAACTGGCTCCGGTGAAAAGGGTGGTAGTCCTACGGCCCCAGGCTGAGGGGGCGGCTGATGTGATCAGTCACTTGAATCTGTCACATAGTATACAATTAATGCATCTTAGCATACAGTGTGTATATATTCGCGGCGGGGCAAGGGCGCGGTGTTTGGCGCCGCTGGTGTTGGGTCCCTGGAGGGACGTTCCCCTTCCTGGCGGAGGCCATGCCCCCTGGACATATTACGGCGCTGCAAGCCCCGCAGCGGTGAAGCCCGCGGCGGGGCAAGGGCGCGGTGTTTGGCGCCGCTGGTGTTGGGTCCCTGGAGGGACGTTCCCCTTCCTGGCTGAGGCCACGCCCCCTGGACATATCACGGCGCTGCAAGCCCCGCAGCGGTGAAGCCCGCGGCGGGGCAAGGGCGCGGTGTTTGGCGCCGTTGGTGTTGGGTCCCTGGAGGGACGTTCCCCTTCCTGGCAGAGGCCACGCCCCCTGGACATATTACGGCGCTGCAAACCCCGCAGCGGTGAAGCCCGCGGCGGGGCAAGGGCGCGGTGTTTGGCGCCGCTGGTGTTGGGTCCCTGGAGGGACGTTCCCCTTCCTGGCGGAGGCCACGCCCCCTGGACATATTACGGCGCTGCAAGCCCCGCAGCGGTGAAGCCCGTGGCGGGGCAAGGGCCCGGTGTTTGGCGCCGCTGGTGTTGGGTCCCTGGAGGGACGTTCCCCTTCCTGGCGGAGGCCACGCCCCCTGGACATATTACGGCGCTGCAAGCCCCGCAGCGGTGAAGCCCGCGGCGGGGCAAGGGCGCGGTGTTTGGCGCAGCTGGTGTTCGGCGTACGTGGAGGGAGGCACTCCTTGTGTTGGCCATCGGACGGGGGCGATAAGAAAAGTAAGTGCAGACAAGTGTTTTGCACCTGGGACTGCTGGTGTCTTCTTATCTAACGGCGTAGAGCTCGTGAAAACCTGCTGGGGGCCGGACCCGGACCTGGGACCTCAGTACAGCCCTCTACTGGTCAGCTCTGAGGGGCTCCGTCATGTCCCTAATAAAGTCCCTGAGGTCCTTTAGGGGCCATGCTGCGCCAAGGAAACTGGCCATGAAACCGGCTGGCTCTCTGCCATCTACCACGCAATCTACCCCGCCCACGTTTTGCTTTGAGTCTACTGAGTCCCTGTCCAAAGCCCCTGAGCATACACTAGCAAGAAAACTCCTGGTCATCAAGAGAAGTAGCCATCAGGGTGTAACCGAAAAATCTAGGCCCAAAGCAAAGTCCCATACCACGGCCTCCTTATGTTCTGATACTGACCCTGTATACCGAGAGCCTATATATGCCGTGGAGGGTACGAAAGCACCCACCCCAGGAACCGAATGCGGGGGGGGGGCCTTCCAGTAATCTGGCTAACTTCCCAATGCAGAGCTGTAAAGGAACCCTCCCAACTCAGAAGCTCGAAGACATTGTCTGTCAAGAATCTCTGCCCACCGATTCTGGGAACTCTGAAGCCATGCCTCTGGCCAATGCCTCTGGCACAGGCATAGGGGGGGTTGGTGATGTGTCAGTTCTTCCTTTTGCATCCCTGGCACCTGTTGTTTCTGTCACCCCCCAACCCAGTTCGCCCATTGTAAGTCTACACCTGCCACCTGTTCTCCCACCTACCTCTGGCCCTATTTTCGTCTGCTCACCCCCAGCCACAGCTGCTACCACTTTGGATCTATTGGACACAGAAACCACTGGAGCAACCGAAGATAATCTCCCGCCTATCTCCACTAGTAGCTCATGGAGCGAGACCTTACTAGCATCGATCTCAGGGTCCTGCTCCTTTTCTAACCCCCTTCAGGGCTCTCAAACCTGTTACCCACGGTAGCTACTCCTCCACCGCTCCACTACAGAAGGAGGTGCATACTGTCGGCTGTTGCTCCTGTGCACAAGTGCTCTCTGAAATTGCAATCATCAAGAAACTGCTTTTGGTACTGATTGATGCCCGGGGAATAAGAGGGGAGGGGAAGGGTGGAGTGGACCCGCCGGGGGAGTCGTCCAGTATGCCCCCAGTTGGCAAGGGACTCAACCCCCCTCAGCTACCTTCAATTATTCCACCCTGCGAAAGGACCGCCAATGCATCAATGAGCCCTACTCGGGTTGTCCAGCTGATGCATCCTAACGCAGAGAGGGGCCACCCTACTGGGAGCATCGAACCAAGTGTGATGGGGGAGAGTCCCCCAAGCGGCCTGACAATCAATCCTGCTAGGGAGGGAGGGAGCGGAGCACGTGGCTTCTGTCCAAGGGGGCACAGCCCCAAGAGTCCTGTACATGGGGGGAAAAGTACTGCTACGGTTTTCCTGCCTGGGGTACCTAAGTTGCCTTTGGGCAGGCGAGAACCAAGGGATGCCCTCTCAAACAAATGTCTCCACTGGCTGCGTTCTGTTGGGAACTGTCCCTTTGTGACCAGGGAAGCGTTGGTGGGGTGCGTCAGACTGGCAGGCGAAGGTATAAACCCCTCTGACTCTGTTAAAATTGTCTTCAGGAATGGCCAAATGGTCAGGGAAGTTTTGAGAAGATCTGGGGGTTATGTGCGGGCCCCATATAGTGGGATTACAATTAGCTCGTGCCCCTATTTGGGAGCCGTTGCCCTACCTGGAACTGTCACACATTGTACTGTCCTGTCGGGAGCGAACTGTACTCCTCTGGGTAAAAGGCCTGTGGGGGGCCGCGTCTGAGTGACTAGGGTGGACAACTAGTTTTGTGACCATTTGGTCAAGTTAAGGGACCATGTGTAACATAATAGGGTCCTTGGGGTTGACTCCCTTTTCCACTATAAATATTTTCTGATCTATGGTGTTGGGTAATGGTGCAAAGATTGCACTTCCTTTTACGTGTTCTGATCTTGTTTATCTTGGGTTTGATGGATTCTTCAAACTGTAACTTGGATTTGTGCTACAATGTGTATTTTGTTGTTTAATGGTTGTTTTTATACATCCGAATAAACTTGTTTGACTTGATATATCAAAATATATATGTTATGCATCTCAAAATACTGTATGTACATCTCAGTATCCAACGTCTGTATCTCAGTTTACAGTGTATTTATTTCAACATACAATGTTTGGATCACAATAAACTGCTTGAACATATATGTTTACATATAAATATCAGTGCACAGCATATGCATTTCAGGACATAATATATGTTACACAATATATATTTTATGCATCTCAGTACATATGTGTCTCTTTGTATAGTGTATTACATGTCCTGTGGTAGCGGCCATGTGGTTATGGTTAAGTTGCTAAACCCATAGGAAGAGCACTTTTTGGGCGGCTTATAACTTCACTCCCTCTGGAGGAATCCTCACCAAATTTTGCAAAATAAGTATATGGCCCACTCTGCAAAGTTCGGTAAGGCTTGGTCAAGGGGGGGCAAAGTTATAGTGGGGTCCCAAAATGTATTTTTTTCCCATAGACATAATGGGAAAAAACTTTGCTCACACCTACAGCCTAAACCTCTGGACGGAGTTTCACCAAATTTGCGGCAGAAGCATGCTTTTGTTAATTTGGTGTAAATCCGTCCTGTGATATTTTTTTAAATGACCAAAACGTAAGGCAACAAAAATTAGTTATATCTATGTCCGGTCCGTGGACTCACTTCCCAGTTCGGTCCGCGGACTGGCCTCTGATTGGACCAGAAAAATTCACAGAATTTTGCGGGACGCAGCCACTGATTGGGTGGTGAGAAAACGTGAAATACATCAGTTTCTACGTTATATGTTGGATTCGCTGACTTTTTTTGGGGACCGGGGACAGCGCAGCGAAAACATTTAAACAAATGTAACATTGCACTTGTCAAACTCAACACACAATCTCTGGGGAAGTGGGGGGATTAGGATGGGATTGGATATGGCCATAAGAAGCCAAAAAACTGGTTGTTTCACCCCCGACAGTCCGCAAACACTCCAGATGTCCCGGGGCAGTACTGTGGTGTCCGCAGACACTTCAGATGTCCTAGGACATATGTACCTATTTCTGCATTACAGGGTTGGGGAAAAGCAGTTTTTGGATGGCTTATAACTTTAGCGCCACTCAATGAAACTGCATGTAATTTTGCAATTTTATTTGAGACCTATCTTGAATGGTCTTGCAAAGTTTTTTAGGATTCTATCAGGAGGGGGCAAAATTAATGGGGAGTCCCAAAATATTGTAAAGGCATATAAATGTGGTCTCAGTTGACGAATCAGCACAACATTTGGCAAAATGATTTTGGATATAGATATAAATGTTTTCTAAAGCTTGTTGGGATTTTCTCAAGAGGGGGCAAAATTAGAGGGGGATCTCAAGATTTTTAGATGGCTTATAACTTTGTTGCTATTTGACAAATGTGGACAAATGTTTGTGTAAAGACTGAATGGATTTTGTAAAGTGGGGCTAAATTATATGACTATTGTATGTACATACATTTTGACACTTTTGAAAAAATAAAACATGGGCGGATTTCGAGCAAACTGGCAAGCAGCATTGTCAAGGACATTAGAGCATGGTTTTGCAAATGTGCCCATGTTTTATTTTTTGACAAGTGTCAAAATGTAGGTCCAGAAAATAGTCATATACCTTTGGCGATTGAGGTATAGCCTGTGGCCGTGGGCAGTAGACAGATTTTCTGGGTCATGGCATAAGGTCATGATGTGGACAATCTGGCTACTGGCCATGACCGCGAGGGATGTAAAATGGTGTTAAAGTGGCCATTTCCACCTGGGACCGGCTGTGTGGTAAAGTTATTCGAAAGTAGGATAGGTTTGAAAGTGAAAAAATAAATTGCTCATTTTAATATGGTCATAGGGTTCAGGAGGCTGCCATAGAAAGGGAAGAGGGGCTCTGTACAGAGCCCACCTTCTCTTTCTATGGTGGCCATCTTGAAAAAGGATTGTCCTTCTTACAGCGGGATGCCAGAGGCGTCCTGTTGTAGGAAGGAAAATCCTTCCTTCCTACTGTAGGAAAAGAAATCTATTTTTTAGCACCCCGGCTTCCCGTGTTTGGGAACCAGGGTTGCTAATGTTCTTTATACCCCGTTGCAGGGGCTGCAATGGAAGATAATGGTCCGGAGTCCTCGTTATTTATGTATTTATTTATAACACGCTAAAGCCCACAGACATCAGGGTGCACACAGACACACTTCGCTTTGCCCGATAACTTGGTATGGGCTGTTATCCTCGTTGCGGACGAAAAATGGTGTTAAAGTGGCCATGTCCACCTTGGACCGGATATGTGGTAAAGTTATTTGAAAGTATGGTAGGTTTGAAAGGGAAAATAAATATTCTTGCAGTAATATAGTTATAGTGTTCTGCAGGCTGCCATAGAAAGGGAAGAGGGGCTCTGTACGGAGCACAGCCTTCTCGTTCCATAGTGGCAATCATGGAAAAGGATTGTCCTTCCTACAGCGGGACATCCAAGGCATCCCGCTGTAGGAAGACATTTTTTTTTTTGCAAGCCGGGTTCCCGCTTTCTGCATTTCACTTTGGTATCTTAACCTTTTGGTACAATCCCAACAGTGGTAAAGAACTGCCACACCCATGATTCTCTCTGGGTGCTAGAGGTAGGCACGTCCTCTACCTCCTCTTCTTGGTCCTCTTCATTGTCTTTGGAAGTACTGCACTTTTTCTGTTGTGTAGGTCCTCCAGCTGGTGCTGGTGGTGGCTCTTGGGGAGAAGGGAGGGCAATATCTTATGCCATTTTTAAGAGAAATAGCAGTTTTACTAATATTCTTCCATGTATGTGCTTTGCACTAGATTCTTAATGGAAAATGAGTAAGTATAGGCTTAGGAGCTGTGCAATGGTACATTTTGAGCTTGAAAGTTCCTAGATCAGTCGAAAATGCAGTTCCAAACAGTCTTCCAAATATGGACCCGATTCCGAAGTGCGGACGGCTTCGCAGACACGTCATCATGCTTCGCGCATGGTCGTGTCGCATTTTCTGGAAGGTCTGTGATAATAATATCAGATGTTTGCAGATGTCCACCGATGCAAAAACAGTGGAGAAAGTTGCAAAAAGTGTATAGAAGAGTTAAAAATGATGCTAGAATGTGGGAAATGGCAGAGTTTTAAGGTGAAACATTGGAAATTGGACAGAAGTGTTGTTATATTGGGGAAAGTATGATATTAGTAGGTTGTAGGAAAATAGCATGCACTGGTAAAAACCCATAAAATTCAATGAAAAAACTTTGTTAAAGGGACGTTATGGTCACAAGTAAAACCGAAAAAACCTGACGTGATGTCATCTTTGATGTCCTGGGTGTTAGTCTTAGCAGTGCATGATGGTGACACGAGTTATGGTTGCTTAGCTTACCATAAATCGTGAATTATTGAGGTTTTTTGGTTTTACTTGTAACCGTAACGTCCCTTTAACAACGTTTTTTCATTGAATCTACTTATATATATATACATTTCAATATGCTGTGTATACAGCTCAGTATAAAATATATTTATGTAGGGCACAGTGGATATATTCCAATATTCCAATATAGGATGCTTTCATCACAATATTCTGTAAAAACATCTCGTTTTAAATATGTGTGCCACAGTATGCAGCAAATAGATTTCCACTGTACAATGATTCACCTCAATAGCTAGTAAATAGCATCTGAGAATATAATGAATGCATTTCACTATGCAGTCTCTATATACATTTAGGAATCATGAACTATGTCCCTAACAGTCCCCCATAGTTTTTTTCCATTCCACGTGCACTCGCACCGTACCATAAAACCAGCTGCGTCTAACTACACTGATGGTCCCTCTGTATGAGTAGATTACGATCTGGACAGTTGGCACTTGCACATATCATCCGAACCTCTTGTGCTTATCGCTAGGGCCATTAGATAGCTCTGCACGTGTGTTGGACAGCATGCAGGAAATGCTGAGGAGTTTCAGGAGCCCGTGTGATGCCCGTTGACTAATGGAGATAAATGCCACACCGCATCTCTAACGTGTATGTACTCTGCATCCACATAAATGAAACGCTTGTGAGGCATTTGAAATGCTGCCTAGGAAGTACAGCACCTAAATTGACTTGCTGCATGCCGAGAATCTATTTACCTGCCCTGAGGGCACACAGAGCATGTTTCTTGGCTCTTAATGCATGTTACCACCAATATATTGCTAATCTATGCTGTTAATCATCCACTCTGCTGAAAGTGAAATAATGTCAATGCTTCCCCAGCTCTAACCCAGAGCAGGAAAGCCGCATTGGCATTCTCTGTTTTCCCAGCATTTGCTGCTCCTCCTTCATTTCCAGCGTGAAGGGATGGCCTTCACTGGGGCCCTCGCTCGCTGCCACCTTTGCATTTAGTTCTGTCTGATGAAAACGAGTGACCATTGCAGTGTGTGCTCTCTCCCCAGAAAGGAATCATGTTGTCGAGCTAATTAACGCTGCTACTGGATTTATGTCATTGAGAATGTACATGAAAATGCCGATTCTGGTAATCGCTGCTATTCACAACAGGTGAACACTGAAAGGCACTGCAACGGCGGGTTTGCAGCATTGGCATGGGCCAGTAAGATTTAGAAATCGTGAGCTTTTCCAGCCGCAAACAGGATCATTTTACAGTGAGCTGAGCGTAAAACGAAAGCCTGAAATTGCTTTTACGCTTTGATTTTCCTCTGCTGCGCATTGTCTTTCCGCACTGAGGTATATATAGGAGGGCAGCAAACCGGAGAAAGCAACACAACTTTATTTTCCTCCTCCGTCAGAGTAGAGAGCTATGCGTTATGCCTGCAGGCGTAAAACGAATGGATTCATTTGAAATACGTCTCACAATAGCACCTGCTAATGAGTAGACATAATCCCTTTGGGGTCCATTAGAAAACACCACCTGCAAAGCGAATTTGGAGGAGCTGTTTTATATCTTTCATTTCTCTCAACATGAACAGGACAATTTTGCCTTATTCTAGGTTTTAGTTTTACTCTCTGCGTTGAGAGTGACCACAAATTAATACAGGCGGTCATAGCACATACGCATAACTTTGGGCGTGCAATTTCGGTGCTTTTTTTTTTTTTTAACTAACCCCCTAAATCTCTTTTGGGGCCATTTAATAGTACATGATAATTGCATGCACAGGCCTACCAAAGCTTGCATGTACGTGTTGCGGATCCCCTGCAGGAAACTTTAAACATTTACCATGCAGTGTAGAATACATCAAAGTGAAATCACCTTTATTCTTCATGGGTGCACTCTTTTTTGGAAAACAAATAAAATGATGCTGTCAAATTGCACTTTGTTATGCTTTATAATTGATGTATATGGAATCCAACTGCTATGTAACACATACAAATGCAAGGCCTATTCCATAGCAATTCACCAGTTTTACACATGCAATAACATCTCTTACAGGCATAAAAACGGGTGCACTTCCAAGATAGAAGAGAAAAAAAAAGCGAAGTGACAAACTCTGCTTTGTGACAGTCTTGGAAGGGCACGATTACCCTGGAGTATAAACCTAAGGCTTAAATGGCTAAAGCGTTGCTTTTATGCCTTAATGTTGCACTGCATGGCATACTTTCTGGAGCTGATCACCTGAGCGAGCAAATCTACGTGAACAATGGAAACAGTCTGAAAAATAGGTACAATAGTTTCCAAGCTACTAAAATTGTTTCAAGACATGTATCTCACTCCCTGTGACTCTAAAAATCACCTCCATAATGTATATGAGTTATGTAGGAAATTAGGAAAATATTCTTTGAATGTGAAGGAGGTATACACAATATGTTCCTTCAATGGGGGTCCTTATATTAATAATGGTAATTGCATGCAGGGAACCATCAATGGTTAAAAGTATGTATTG
This sequence comes from Ambystoma mexicanum, assembly GCF_040938575.1. Taxonomy (NCBI): domain Eukaryota; kingdom Metazoa; phylum Chordata; class Amphibia; order Caudata; family Ambystomatidae; genus Ambystoma; species Ambystoma mexicanum. The sequence continues at coordinate 1,348,586,645 of NC_090929.1, forward strand.
CTGGTCCCCTGCATGCAGTGTACAACCGCATCAAAGCGGATCCCACAAGTGAAGATTAAAGCAAGGTGCATTCCACTTTTCACTTTACTTTTACTCTCCACTTTCAGAGAAATAAAACACTGCCTAGAAATGCACTGATTCATAATGGAATTCCAATGGAATACACCTGCTCATTAGCAGCTGCTCATCTAAGATGTAGTCCATTGGAATACATTCGTATTTCACCTTCATGACAATCTCATGCAGGTGTAAAACAAAGTGCTCTCCTGAGACAGAGGAGGAAAGCAAAGGGAAGATTTTTGACAGCAAATTCGTTTTAGTTTCATAATTCATGGAAGCAACATGCTAATTTAATGAACGCAGGATTACTATAGTCCTTCAGCATAGGTGCACATCTAGAAATGCAGAAGAACCATTTGTTTTGGCAGATTGCATCATAAAGGAAGGATTATTTTTTTCTCGTGTGAATCATTTATGATTCATGTATTAAATGCAATGTTGGTGTCAAATTAAAGAGGAATCTTTGATCTTTGAAACACAACACCTCTCATCTTCCTAAATTTTATAATTTCAGAATTATGAATAATATTTGATTCTGCATGTAGGACTACTGGTAAACAATGTGCTAATTACTGAGAGAACTATACATGACTGGGCATGCCCTGTAATTCAACGTAGGCCTCGTGCTCAGCACTTGAATTATATGTAAACAGCTCTTTGTGAGACCTTAATAAATGAGTGATCAGGCATTTTTGATAAGCACCTTTGTCCTGCTCACAAAGGTCCCAAAAAATGGCTTATTTTTATGAGCTCCATATGGGAGTAGGCTCCTTCACCCACAGACAATGGGGTTAAAATAAAATAAAAAAGAAAACATTGTGTCAAATAGAAATAATTAATACATAAATTACAAAAAAGGTCACGAAGGTCATGACAAAGTTTATCCTAAAGCACTACAAGGGCCATACATTGGAAAAATACATATATTTAATATTTAATAAGGTTTTCTCTAAGAACTCTAAAAATAACTCCTAGAAAATCTACTGCCAATATTCAGGAATGTACAGACCCAATGAAAACATGCCATAACATAATTTCTGAAGCAATACTGAATAGATTAAACATATATACAACTTGACATGATTTAAAAAAAGGGAATAAAATCAAAGAATTCCATTCCAAAACAAATATTAAATAGCATACATAATCGTGGAAACCTTGATATATATATAATTCTATCAAAATCAATAGAATAAAAAAAAAACACATGGGCGATCACAATGGTCAACTAGTAAGGTCGTAAAATGATCTAGTCTACTATAGGACTGTGTACTAGTTTTGACATCTTATACTTGTAGTTATAGGGCTATGGCCCTCATTACAACACTGGCGCTAAACCATGGCGCTATTAGCACCATGGTTGGTGCCGGTGTTGTAACGGGTCCGCCAGGGTTCAATGGGGAATTACCACCCCATTCCAAGGTTGGCGGGGCGGTAATTCCCCATTGAACCATGGCCCTTCCCCATTCCCAATTTTGCCCCATAGGGCTCTATGGGAATGGGGAAGGCGCTACGTACGGTACCACAAATTTTCAAATCCCATATGGTTGGCAGGAGTGATTTCTTGCATTCATTATATTTGAGATCAACAGGCGATAAGGCTTTGCTTGCATACAAGATCGCTTTATTAACCTAGTCACGCTTCTGATATCAGACCAAGTTTAAAATGTTGTCGGAAAATCCCAGTTCCAGGAAATATTTTTTGTTTTTCATGGGTAAGTCAAGTTCAGAACTTGGGAAAGACTGCTGCCATCCCTGTGCCATCCCTCTGCTGGGTGAAGCATCAGTGTGAGATACAATCAATGTTTGAGAGGGTCTGTAAGGCACTTGTGTGCAGTTCTCCGTTGTACATACAGCAACATAAAGGTTCCTTACCCAGCACCTTCTGCTCTATTCATAAAATGTGGTGACAAGCAGCACCTTTCTTCCTGAGTGGGGTCAGGGAAATGGAGGGTTGGACCTGTGATAGTCTTCAGTAGAGTGTCTGTGCAGTAACATGGAACAGACTGGAACAAGTGAAGGCCACGGGTGAGGCCCATCAAAGAAAATGGTGGGAAAACTCACACTGCTAGAGAAGTGTTCGTGCAGTACATGGTGTGCACAGTAGTCTAGTTGTCAAGTGTGCAAACAGAACACAAAGGAGGGCAGGCAAAGGATAAGAGAGGGAGGTGAAGACTCACCCATGTTTTGCACACATAGAAAATTGGTCTGAGGAAAAGGAGAGCTCCAGGGAAGATTCAAGCTATGATCTTCCTCAGAAGCAGTAAGCATTTTTTTGAGCTAATTATTTTAACTTGTCTGTTACTTTGGTTTGATGTGCTAGATTTTTAATTTACGGTAAGAATAACAGTTGTAAAGGCCGCTATACAAACACCCCCTGCATTTCAACCAACAGCAAATGAGCCAGCAAAAACATTGTTTTACTGGAAGAAAATGTTCAACACATACCTTGTGGCAATAGGGGGCAAGAATTATAATCCAGAATGGAAGCAGGCCATTTTGCTGAACTGCCTTGGGATCAAAGGATGCATATTTTATTAGAGTCTCCCATTGATCTCAAGTTGTGAGGGGTTTAGAGATGCTTAGGTTATTTCCCAAGCAACTGAATGTGCACTAGTTGAACAGTCTCAATTAGGCACAAATGTAGTTATGGAATGTAATTTTCTTTCGGACACAAAACATTGATGAGAAAGTGAGCACATGTGAAGCAGCACTGTAATTGTAATAGTTTATTTGCAAAGTGCCTATACACAAGTCAAGTGCTTCAAAGCGCTACAAGGCTGGAAGGGAACAAGGGAATACAGTAGTCATTCTTGGGCCTAGAAGTTTCCGTATGATCTAACAAAAATAACTAACATACTAGGCCCGAGGCATTTCTACTAGTGCAAGTGCATGACAGGAGGCAATGAGAGAGGGGGGAGAAGAAGGATAGAGCATACAATCAATAAACTACTGTACTAGGTCTAGCAACTTGTCAGATAGTGCAAGTGCATGGCAAAGAGTGGGGAGAGAAGGAGCGGGGAGGAGGTTGGCAAAGGAATGTGATTTTGAACCTCTCACAAATAGATTAATTTGTAATCAAATTGTGCACTGCACCAATGACAAAACAATTACAAGAGATTCTGCTAAAGATAACATATCTCACCCTAGATCAAGTGATAGTAGCTTACAGTTAAACTCTAGTCACTTGCAATAAAGGAGAAATTAACAGCCTAGACAACAGAACCGTCAAGCCTCAAAGAACAGCATTTAGGACCAGAATCTATACTTGGAACTGAAGGGCCCAGAACAAATTCCAGTAACAGACCAAGAGGAATAAGGAAGAGATATGCATTTTTCGCGTATGACAATAGTGATAATTCATCGAGCGACCCATGTTGTCCAGCAAAAGGAATTATTTGCAACAAATGCAATAAAGAACGGCACCTGGCCAAAGTATGCACATGCAATGTGGGATCCAAAAGACATTTAGATGTGGAAATGTTCCTAACATGTTAAGCATTAAGCGACCTGCTCATTCGACATTTTGGGAAGATACTACAGAAGCCCTGTGATGTGAAGTGAAGATAGTTGAGGATGATCACTGACCAAGGGAAAGATTATACAGTGAAGTGGGAGAATGGAAGACCAGGCTCCCGACCTTCCCCTCTCGCGCTTGGCCTAAAGGATCACGGCCCAGGCACCCGTCACGAGAAGAGTTTGCCCATCTACCAGACGACCAAATACCCTGGTACAGGAACATACGGATGTGTCCATCTGCCTGCCCAGCAGCCCGCCCTGGCCATGCCGACACCTGCAGCACGGATCAACTAGACTAAAACCTACACGTCGTTAGAGATGCCATGACGACCTAGCCAACGGTCAGCACACCTGTGCAAATATACACACCGGACACTCCCGCACCAATCTACACGAAGAATATACTCAGTGCTATGACGTAGGCGACAGACATACTCACGGACGTGCATCTTTATTATTTTCCACATAGGCTCTCAAAATGCAGAAACGCAAGACGCATCATGAACCCATCTAAAGAGCTTGCTTACGCTTCTCCTAAAACCAGGTGCCATAATGTAGGCCGCAAGCAAGAGCTTCCATGGACGTTAAAAGAACAAGAGTCAGGTTGCTGATCCTGCAGAATGAGCCCGGCGAAAGCAGACAGCCAAGGTCGCAATGTTGCAAACCCACATTCCGAAAGCAGACCATCAAGGGCATGATGTTGCAACCTCGCACGCCGCACACCAACGTCAAAGTCACACCTGCAAATTAAACCAGGCACACAGTGGAAAAACAATATTAATTGTGCAGAATTCTGCCTCAAACACGGTCCCACCTCACGTGACCAAGCCGAACCTGACAGGATGCCAAGGCCAGGAAAGGCGTCTGGATCCCTCGTTACAAGACACAGGCAGATACAATTAAAAGGCTCAATGGACATCTGCGACAGTGGGAGTAGTCGGCCTTCCAGCTTATGAATAAGTCCTCACATTGTCTGCACATACTCATAGTGAAACATTGTTGCAAATGACAGGTACACCGAGAGCTGGGAACAGCGATGGTCCCAGACTGGGAAGCTCGCGGGCGCACCAATCAGAACATGGGGCTCTTATCACTGACGCCATTAACATTAACCAATCATCAGGGGTCTTCATGTAACAATTCTCATGTATCTAATTGTAGGGACAACCCAGATATATCACCTGACTAACCCTTGACCACTAACATTGTTCTCTATACGTATGCTATACTAACCCTACCACTCGAGCAACCAATTAAGAGTGGCGATAGGGTTTTTGCTAACTTTCCAAGGTGACGCAAGTAGCGCGTCATACTAAGGTAAAAAGGGCCTGCGAGCCCCACGATTGTGTGTGTGTCAGGACGGACGCGTACGATCCTTGACCCATCCCTGCCGTTTTTGTCTAATAAACAGCAGAGTCACCTTGCATCTTGCGTGTGTCTCATACTCTATCTCTTTTGGGATATACGGGAGGAGTTGGGGCCTCCCTGCCCGGAGGTATGCGGACGGCCCGGCCGACCCCGGCAGAATTTCCCCCCGACAAGTTGGAGGCACTGCTGAGATCTGTTTAAGATCCGCTTTTTTATTTTTACTTTTTTCCAGGTACTCCCGTTGCGAGGAGGCCCGGCGGCGCGGCCCCCTCTGCCGTTGCCCCCTTCTGAGGACTACAGGACCATCGCGGAGCTGCGAGAAGACCGGACAGCGCAATCCGGATATTGGCCCTCGGGAGCCGGTTGAGAAGTATCCCGCCCGCGGTTGGCGAGTGTCCAGATGGGGAGGAATTAAATACGGGAGGTGGGAGGTGTTGCACAGGTGTGCGGCGAAGGTTTGACAATTTAGTTTTGGCAATGGAATGAATGGTAGCCGAACAAGTGCGAGGTCAGTCGGCTACGTTACGCGAGGGGGGGGCGGAGCACGAAAACATCACGTGCGGCCGCTCGTAGAAACTGATTGGCCTAGGTTGCGACTAAGTGTAAGGGTGGGTGTGTGTGGTTTGGCATTTATTGATCAATGAGTAGATGAGGATCCCTATTGTTCGAGCAAGAAACTCGATAGGTAGATGACGTTTCCCTGTAGGCGGTAGCTAGTTAGTTGCTCAATACGGAAGATAATTGGCTGGTTTAGCCCTCCTGTCGAGGGGCGTATCACACGCGAGGCGACGCAGCGTGCGCAGTCCGATTATATTATTGATTACCTTGTTCCAGGAGTGACAGGAAGACAGCTGTAAGGTTAACGGGGGTAGATTGCAAGTGTATTTTGAACTTAAAGAATATATGAAGAACTTACCAGTAGCTCGAAGAGATCGGTGACGTCACCAGTAGGGCTTTCATAGGATATCGCGAGCACAAGGCATCTTCGTTTTTGAGAGTGGTGGGGAAGAGAACTGTGGTAAGGGAGTGGAAACTGAGATAAACGGTAAATGAGTGGATCGGGGAAAGGTGAAACGGGGGACGTGGCTGCGCACGGAGAACGCCGGTTAGAAGAATAGAAAGAGGACAGTTAAGGGCGGCTGAGGGATACTCGAACCCGGCATACAGCCCTCCACCATATGTGGCTCATAGGAAGATGCCAGCAGGGGAGAGGAGGACTGGAGAAGAACAAACTGTGGAAATAGGAAATGATGAGTGGGTAGCTGCACAGATATTATTAAAATTACGAGGTTCATTAACAGGAGAAGAAAAGGAGGTAGTAAAGAAAACAGACGAGGATAATACCAGGGAGAATGAAATGAGGGGGGAAGAGCTGTTACGACAAAAGGAAGAGATTTTGGAGGAACGACTAGCAAAGTTAAGGGATGAGCAGAATGAATTGATCAAACAGCTCGAGAGGGAGGAGAGAGAGAGAGCGAGGAAAAGGAAAGAAGGTAAGAACGAATTGGAAAAAATAAGGGAACGAACTGAGGAGCAAAGGAGAGAAGCTGAAAGGGTAAAAGCAGCAGCAGAAAGGGTATCAAGAGTAGTGCTGCGAGAAAAGAAAAGGAAAGAAGAAGAAAAAGAAAAAGAAATGGCAATGTGGAAGAGGAGATTACTATCAGAAACGACTAAGAAATACAAAGAAGGGAGGGTGATAGAGAGTATAGTAGAAAGGGAAAGGGTGAAATGGGAAAGGAAGAAAGAGGATGAAAGAATATTGGAACAGATGAGCAGTGAAGTGATGGAGGAATTAAAAAGGAAAAGGGAGGAAAATAGTAGGGAGATGGAGGAGAGAAATGAAGGAGAAAGAGAAGATAGGAGAAGGGAGAGTGAAGCATGGGGGGATGTATATAGAAACACAGAAGTAGCAACAACATCAGCACAAAGGGGAGCGGTTGATAAAGGAGAAAAAGGAGAACTGGACCTAATAGACTTACGAACAGTAACAATCAAGGGGAAAAAGACCGAGTGGGGGGTGCCGTTTATGACTGACTTTTGTAGTGAGGAAGAAGAAGGAGTGGAGAAGGAAGGAAGAAACAGTGAAAGGGAAAGCTTAGATAAACTATACATCACCCGGACCAACACAGACTCACCATGGATCCGTAGGAGAAAGGATGAGCTGGAGAGAAGTGAGGAGGGAGAGCAAGGAATAGCGGAAAGACAGACACATGAGGCCGCACCATCCCCATCACGCCCTCCCCCATCGCACCCTACATGCTCAACCACCTCACGCTCGTTACGCACAATAAAACTCGCGCCCTTCACAGACGAACTGACACCCTATGCATGTCGGCTTAGGGACCTCCCTAGACGCAGGCAGGAAAGACGAATACACATGCCCACATTGAATACAGGAAATGATGGAAGAAGGGGAAAAGATGGAGAAGAAAGAGTTACGAGCAGGGGAAATACGGACGAAATTGACGATGTAGAAGAAAGGGAAGAGGAGGAAGGGTGTGAGGACTCGATATTATGGAACACAAAGGGTAAAACGAGACATAACTTAATGCCACTTCTGGAGAGAGGAGGGGTTAGACCACAGTATGTCCCTTGGAAGCATACAGACAAAGAAAATATAAAATGCAGGCTCCCATCATTAAGTGGAGGTGCGGGTAAGTGGATATATGAAATGGAAAAACACACCGCAGGACAGAAACTGGCAGTAGGAGATGTAAAGGGCCTTCTAATATCGATATTAGGGGATACAGCGGATGACATTTGGAAGAGAGCGGGATTCCCTGGGGTAACAATAACAAACACATCGCATGATGGGGCACCATTCGCAAACTGCAGACATGCACTATGGCAGGCACTGAAGGTACAGTACCCAGACACATCAGACATAGGAGCAATTACCTCCCGCAAGATGCGTGAGAACGAAGATCCTGTTGATTATATCCAGGAAATCCAAGAGAAGTGGCGCATGGAAACTAGAGAGCAATGGGATAAACCACCAGCAATATTTTATCATATACTAGTACAAGGGCTCCCAGAAGGAGTTCAGAAACAATTAAAGAAAGTAGTGGGAATGGAAGCAAAACCATGGCCAGAAATACAACTGACTATAGTGCATCATTGCAGGACATGGCAAGGAAAAATGAAACAGAAGGAAGAGGACAGGAAAACGGAAGAGGCTAAACTAGTACAGAAAAAGCTTACTAAATACACAATGGAAGGGGCACTAATAACTACGCCTACAACAATGACCCAAAGCCCCACACAAGTAGTGGCTGCACAAGATTCCTCCCAAATACCACCTTCACAGACTATAACACAACAGGCGCCGCCACTCCAACCATACACGACCAACATGGGAGGAGGACACCCAATGCCAGGACCTGGGTATTATAATTATAACAGGGGGAGAGGAGGAATTATGAGAGGGAGAGGATACGGATATAACACCCAACAGCAGGTGGGAGGACTTAGAAATTCCTACCCCACAGGGCAACCAGTATACCAGGACAACACAGGGAGCTTCCCATGGCAGAGTAGGGAACTACCGGTGTGTTGGAGTTGTGGACTATTAGGGCACATGACACGCACGTGTAGAGTTAGACCAGGAACACCATCATGGAGTGAACAGGGACAACCAAGGCCCTCACAGGAACAGCAGGGCATACAGCAACAGCAGACGTTGCAACAGGGAAATGAACAACAACAACTAATAACACAACAACAGCCACAGACATATTCACTGCCACAACAACAGGTAGCGATAACACAACAACCCCAAGCACAACAAACACAACTGGGTAGGGTGACGGTCTTAGGACACAACCCTTACACAGGAAATGGCCAATCGTTGTACCCTCAATAGGACAGCCCACAGACGGCCTTGGTGTGTCCCATCCTGTCAGTAACACCTAATAGTGCGGAGGAACCACGCATAGAGGTAACGATAGGTGACAAAAAATTATCATTCCTTGTTGACACCGGGGCGACCCGGTCTTGCATAAGGGAAGGTAAATTTAAGATGTCAGGCGAAGCCATGAACACCCAAGGATTCTCTGGGGCTAGAGGGTTGGTTCCCTTTACTGATAACATTCCCTTATCTATTGGAGATTATGACCTGTCAGTTCCACTTCTATATTATAGTGCCTCACCAGTAAATATACTGGGGAGAGACATAATGAACAGGTTGAATATGACAATCTCCTTTACTGAGGACGGCATAATTTGCTCTACTCCAGGGATTAACATGCTCACAGCACGACAGATTATGCAAGCATACTGCGGACAGACAGCGATTAGGGCGGAGCCAGTAGATGGCGAACTATTCCAGTATGGGACAGACATGGCATTTGCATGGATGCCAGGGAAAATATGGAGGAGGCCAGCAGCCTATCTGTTCAGACCAGAAACACCTGTTAATGAACCAGAAGGAAAGGTGGTTCTAATGGACATTGAGAGCATTATTGCAACAGCTGATTACATTGCTGTACATGCCCAAGACAGAGAAGGAAGAGCATGGAGGGCAGTGATAGCACTAGCAGAAGGATGTAGGCTCACCCAGGTGTCAGATGAGGAGCTGTTCTCAGAAGAAAAGGAGGAAGGTGAAATGGTGTTCATGATGAGTGTGGAAATATGGCTAAGAGTGGCTTACAAACAAGTAGCACAGAAAATTGCAATGGCACTTGAGGCACCCGCATGCACCCCAGTCCCCTTCTTTAAGGAGGATATGTCAAAGGTACCCAAATCATTGTGGACTACTAGCCCCTATGACGTGGGGTGCATAAAAAGTATAGGGGGAGTAAGGATAAAATTGAAAAAAGGTGCAATACTCCCCAGAGTGAAACAGTACCCACTATCAAAAGAGGCAGATGAGGGCATATATGAAACCATAACGGCCCTTATAAATAATGGCATATTGGTCCCCTCAGAATCAACATGTAACACGGCTGTATACCCAGTGCGCAAGGCTAAAGGGGGGTCTTGGCGCTTCATACAGGATCTCAGGCCCTTGAACAACATAGTAGAAGCAGAATATCCCATAGCAGCAAACCCGGCCACAATATTGTGTAGCATTCCAGCAGAAGCATCACGATTTACAGTGATCGACCTTAAAAATGCTTTTTTCTCAATACCATTGCACCCAGACTCACAAGACCTGACAAGCTTCACTTACAGAAATACAAAGTGGAAGCACACCAGATTCCCACAAGGGTATTGCGAATCACCCCCAAATTTCAACATAGTAATACAGATCGATTTGGGTAACATTGAAGTGGAAAGCACAGTGTTGCAGTATGTGGATGACATAATAATTTGCAGTACAAACGAAAGAACATGCAGAGAGGACTCCTTAAAGATGTTGACAATATTGGCTGAGAAAGGTTACAAGGCAGACATGGAAAAGCTATAGTACTGTCAAGAACAGGTACTTTACATTGGTCAGCTTATATCACAACATGGAAGAAAGATTGCACCACAAAGAGCACAGGCCATTTCAAACACTCCAATGCCACAAACAGTGAGGGAACTGCAGCAGTTCCTGGGGCTGTGCAACTACTGTAGAGCATGGGTATTTGATTACAGTTCGTACATAGGACCCCTGCTTGAGGCGTTAAGGGAAGCTAATAAACGGGAGAAAAAGCTGGGGTGGACGATGGAAATGAAAAAGGCTTTTGATGAATTAAAAGATGCGATATCAACTGCTCCGGTACTGGCATCCCCAGACTATGAGCGACAATTTTTTATATTTTCACATTGCGATTCAGCAGTAATGAAAGCAGTGTTGGCTCAAAAAACAAGCATGGGCTACAAACCAGTAGCATTTTACAGTGGCCACTTGGATCCTGTGATGTTAGGTCATTTGCCTTGCGAACAAGGTCTCGCCGCAGCTGCTTTTGCGGTGGAAAAAGCATCAGCAATAACCATGGGGTGCCCAACTACACTGTTTGTGGAGCATGCACTATTTGCAATATTGAATAAATCTAAGTCCACCCTAACCACGCAGAGGGCATCAGGTTATGAGATCATCCTATCCAGAGCTGAACTATCAATTGTTAGATGTAGCACGGTCAACCCTGCAAGGTTCCTAGCAGAAGTACTTGAGGAAGGAGGTTATGCCCACGATTGTACGCAAATAACTGAAATGTACTCATGTACTAGAAAGGTTGAAGAAAACGCACTAGAGGGAGGTGAGCTCCTGTTTATTTATGGGTCATCAACTATCGACCAAAGGGATGGTATAAGGAGGACTGGGGCAGCAGTGGTAAAAATGATGGAGGTACCGGTGTGTGTGGCAATGAAATGTGTACAATTACCACAGCATTACTCCGCTCAAGCAGCAGAATTAGTTGCACTGATCTTGGCGTTGAAGGAAAGCTTTGACAAACGAGTGACCATATACTCCGACAGCGCGTATGTTACATCCACTGTCCACTCAGGGCTGTCGAAATGGAGAAGAAGAGGGTTTAGGAGAGCTGATGGCACTCCAGTGCAACATGCCCTCTTATTGGCTGAACTAATTGAAGTAATAAATGACCCCCAAGAATTAGCTTTAGTAAAATGCACCGCACACACCAATGGTGAAGACCACATCTCAAAAGGGAATGAAGCAGCAGACGCACATGCGAAGTATGCTGCATACTTTGGTGAGATATGGAACCCCCCAGAGTCACAGAGAGGGAGAGGGAGGGGAATGGCTAAGGAGATGTTGATAAGAGAAGGGACACCCATCTCCCAGCCACACAGATTATGGAGCTACAAGCGGCTGCACCAATGGCCGAAAAAGAAATATGGGTAAAAAGAGGATGCACAATGTCACCAACCGACGCACTATGGCGCCAGGGTGGCACTGGAAAGGTTGTAATACCATTGGCAGTTTTGAACACCGCCCTGAGCCAACTACATTATCCAGCCCACACAGGCAAGGAAGTAATTGCAGCACGAATTAGGGAAGACTGGTTCTGCCCCGAGTTAAATTCTCATGTGTCAAATTTTATCAGCAATTGTCTCACATGTCAACCGTTTACGGCCGGCCATACTCTAAAGGTGATAAGAGGTACTATACCCCGGCCAGAGGGACCTTTCCGGCATCTCCATATTGACTATGTTGATATGATCAACATATGTCAAGGAAATAGGTATATGATTGTAGTAGTATGCCCATTCTCGAGGTGGATTGAAGCAGGGCCCTGTTCACACCCAGATGCATTTAGAGCAGCTAAATTCCTAGTGAGGGAGGTCTTCCCCAGGTGGGGAGTGTGCAAGGTGTTAAGGTCAGACAATGGCCCACATTTCGCAAACAAAATGTTCCAGCACATCACATCCTTGCTGAACATCAAGCATAAATTTGCATGTGCATACCACCCACAGGCCAACGGTGTATGTGAACGCCTGAATGGCCTATTAAAGGAGGCAATTGCAAAGATACAGCAAACAACAAAGAAGAGTTGGTTATATTGCCTTCCATTAGCCCTATTTGAGCTAAGGAATAGACCAGGGTCCGACCACCACCTCACCCCTCACGAGGTGGTTACCGGACGTCAAATGCGCATTCCCCTAACGCCAACATCAAGAGCATTTACCGACCACGAGAGTACTGCGAGTGTTCTTGGTGATGAAATGTACCAATATGTGTCTTTTTTGATTACTAGTGTAGTGTTTGTGTCTCAACAGCTCGAGCGCACGCGGGGCGGGTCTAACAGCAATCAACAAGAAGACGTGGATAAAGAATTGGAAAAGGAAAGACTGTGTAAAGTTGCTAAAGGTGACCACGTACTACTTCGCAATTTCAACAGGAAGTGGAACAGTCCACGATTCACTGGCCCCCATCTGGTAGAGGAGGTATCAACGAGAGCAGTAAAGCTACAGGACAAGCGTGCCTGTAACCACCTACACGATGTAAAGATCTACAAACTCCAGACCCGCCCCAGCGCCACCGACAGGTCCATTGGGAGAACAACAACAACATCACCAACGGAGGAAGAGAGTTCTACCACAGCTAACGGCCTAAGTGTTCCCATACCCTGTCACTCCCCAGATTTCCCAGAGACAATAACTGAAGAAGAAAGGAGTGATCCCCATACTGCCCATCCCATGGTCACACGCTCAAAGAGTAAAGATACTTCCGCCAGTTGAGCCCCAAACCCCCTGCCCATTGACCCCTAGCCCCACTGCAGTAATAACTGAGCTGAAGGACATTGTCTTGCACACGTACACATGTAAACACGTGAATGCTCTCTTTTCTTTTCTCTCGCACATGCAGGAACTGCATATTATTGTACTGCTAAGAAAATAGATAACTAACAAATTCACTGCCCAGGAGTAGATGGTACCCTCAGATGATAACTACCCAGAAGAATTGTCACACCAATTTGTATATGAAATAAAAAGGCCAACGTACCTGAAAAGAAGAAGGGTACGTGTCTACTACACAGCATTCCTCTTGGCCATAGAATATTCAATGCCCCACCTCCACCCATACTTGCCTGTCCTAAGAGAAAGATCGCTTAGATTAGCGTGGGAACAGCTCTTCGCCTGGGCACTGAATGACTATTTGATAGGGAGAGCTTAAAAAACAACAACTAACATTTAATAACCAGCATATTGAGAATTTTCAGGCGGGCAACTTTAACGTCGCAAGAATACGCTGCCGGACTGCAGCAAGGTAAGAGCAAAATGCCGGTGAAATTAGCATTTGTAATAAAAATAATAGGGATTTTGATGATCACCGGGTTCTTGGCTGCCTCTGTATGGCAGTACAGCTATGCTATCAATCTTCTTGCTGTACCCAAACCTAATACACCCCCATACCCAGCTGCAACAGGTGTTACGTCAGGTGATACTAGTAAAATTGCACACAAGCAAAATAGCGTTCAACGCAGCACATACTCAGATAATAAAGGTATTGACAATTATATACAAGATTCAGCACACATCTCAAACAACATATGGTACCAACACATGACCCGCATCGGTAAGCAGACAACAGAAGACAGCTGCTACGTTTGCTCATTAATACATACGCCATGAGCGCTTCTCGAACATTCGTTGCCACAGAAATAGATGAAAAGACAGCACGATGCATAATATACTTGGCACTGTTCCAAACGAAAGGAAGATTTCAAGGGACAGTGGTGCATATGGTGTGGAAAACACGAGACTCATACCCATATGAAAACAACTTCCTCAAGACTTATTTGAGTTACCACAAGAGCAGATTACATGCTGAAGCATTCAGATACATTACAAGTGGTCCTGAAAAAGGGCAAACAAAGAAAGTAACACTGCAGTATTTACCATGTGATTGGTACGCCACTGAAGTTCCTGGTAAACCAGGATGTTGGGAGAGGCCACTGGTGACGATAACGGGGAAGGTGTACATGGACAACAAATGGGAGATAGGAGTGATTGGCAGCAACATGGTAACAAAAGAAACTATTTCAACTATCGATGCACACAACCACAGATGTTGGACGACTTGGATCAAGTACGTACCCATGCTCACGTGGATAGAGACGGATGAAGACCCAATAACAATACTGCCGCTGACTGCGCCTAAGGTATGCTACCAACATAAAGGAGAGGTGGACGTAGGATACAACACCAACTGTGCAAGCGTGATGGAGTTACCTGAGGGGGGAGCAGGAACAGCAGTGATAATGGACCATTACTGGGCCTGTGGAGAAAAGGTATACCACACACTGCCCCCTCTGTGGAATGGTGTATGCACGATGGTGCACTTCAATGTACCATCACTAGTGGTACCCCAGAAGCATGTGAATGTGGCGAACTTTCCCAAAATGGATGAAGGGGACAAGAGGAAGAAGAGATCTGCACCACCTCAGGAGGGGCCAGGGAACAGGAACAACGGCAATGATACTGTCCTAAATAGAAGGAAAAGACAAGGAGAACCTCTGACAGGAAATTACCTATGGGGAAGGTCGGAAACGGCACTCACTTCAATTCCGCCAGAACACAGACTATTCAGCAGAGCAGCAATGTTCTTCTCCTCAATAATACATCCGGGACTGCAGGCTTAGGCAAACGCAAAATGGCTCCAGATAACTAGATGGGAACTAATGATGACCATCAATTCTACAGTAAATGGATTTAACGCAATAAAAGAAGAGCTGCGAGCTCTAAGGATGGTAGCACTTCAGAACAGATATGTATTGGACCTCCTCACAGCCATGGAAGGAGGAGTTTGCGCAAAGATAGGACAATCATGCTGCACGTTCATTCCTGCCAACGATGCTGACAATGGTACACTGACAGAAGCAGTTTCACAATTGGCCCAGATGCACTCCAAAATGATGGATGAAAGTAAAGGTGTGAAAAAGGATGAGAGCTGGTTTTCAATATTATGGTCATGGATGCCATCTTGGCTGTCAGATGGACTGAAAATTATAGTTGGTTGTACTATTTTGGCTGGAGCTACACTGATCATAATAAGATTTTGGAAGGCCCGGAAGGCACGCACCACTGACGAGTTGCTTGAAATGGTCGGTATGCACCCCTTGATGCCAGCAGATGACGGCCAATACACAGGCACAATCATACAAGAGAGAGAGAAGTTGCGCAACCAGATCATCACCAACCACCTGGACCCACCATCTGTGAAGATCGAGAACCCAAGAAACCCCAGGAGCTACATAGGGAAATGGGTATACTGCACTCCTGGAGGAACCTGTGAATATATGTATTGGTCATTTGAAGATCATGTTAACCACTATGGACATTTAGGAGGAATAACTAATATATGGAGAGTAAGAGGAGATAACGAAAAGGATATGTTTGTGGTCGACAAGTCGACCAGAGGGGGGACTGAAGTGGGAGAATGGAAGACCAGGCTCCCGACCTTCACCTCTCGCGCTTGGCCTAAAGGATCACGGCCCAGGCACCCGCCACGAGAAGAGTTTGCCCATCTACCAGACGACCAAATACCCTGGTACAGGAACATACGGATGTGTCCATCTGCCTGCCCAGCAGCCCACCCTGGCCATGCCGACACCTGCAGCACAGATCAACTAGACTAAAACCTACACGTCGTTAGAGATGCCATGACGACCTAGCCAACGGTCAGCACACCTGTGCAAATATACACACCGGACACTCCCGCACCAATCTACACGAAGAATATACTCAGTGCTATGACGTAGGCGACAGACATACTCACGGACGTGCATCTTTATTATTTTCCACATAGGCTCTCAAAATGCAGAAACGCAAGACGCATCATGAACCCATCTAAAGAGCTTGCTTACGCTTCTCCTAAAACCAGGTGCCATAATGAGAAATATAACGAAGACACGATACTGGTCATAAGACAATATGATACTATAACCTAACGTGCCTGTGCACCAAACGGTTCCACCTATACACCAGGCCTAAGTAGGCCGCAAGCAAGAGCTTCCATGGACGTTAAAAGAACAAGAGTCAGGTTGCTGATCCTGCAGAATGAGCCCGGCGAAAGCAGACAGCCAAGGTCACAATGTTGCAAACCCACATTCCGAAAGCAGACCATCAAGGGCACGATGTTGCTACCTCGCACGCCGCACACCAACGTCAAAGTCACACCTGCAAATTAAACCAGGCACACAGTGGAAAAACAATATTAATTGTGCAGAATTCTGCCTCAAACACGGTCCCACCTCACGTGACCAAGCCGAACCTGACAGGATGCCAAGGCCAGGAAAGGCGTCTGGATCCCTCGTTACAAGACACAGGCAGATACAATTAAAAGGCTCAATGGACATCTGCGACAGTGGGAGTAGTCGGCCTTCCAGCTTATGAATAAGTCCTCACATTGTCTGCACGTACTCATAGTGAAACATTGTTGCAAATGACAGGTACACCGAGAGCTGGGAACAGCGATGGTCCCAGACTGGGAAGCTCGCGGGCGCACCAATCAGAACATGGGGCTCTTATCACTGACGCCATTAACATTAACCAATCATCAGGGGTCTTCATGTAACAATTCTCATGTATTTAATTGTAGGGACAACCCAGATATATCACCTGACTAACCCTTGACCACTAACATTGTTCTCTATACGTATGCTATACTAACCCTACCACTCGAGCAACCAATTAAGAGTGGCGATAGGGTTTTTGCTAACTTTCCAAGGTGACACAAGTAGCGCGTCATACTAAGGTAAAAAGGGCCTACGAGCACCACGATTGTGTGTGTGTCAGGACGGACGCGTACGATCCTTGACCCATCCCTGCCGTTTTTGTCTAATAAACAGCAGAGTCACCTTGCTTCTTGCGTGTGTCTCATACTCTATCTCTTTTGGGATATACGGGAGGAGATGGGGCCTCCCTGCCCGGAGGTCTGCGGACGGCCCGGCCGACCCCGGCAGAATTTCCCCCCGACAACAGTTATATGGGCCACACCTATCTAAGGTCAGGTTGGACGATTGAAGACTTTAACAAGTCCCAATATTATCTCGAAGGGGTAGCCATTGACATGCTAGGATCACACGTTGTAGACTTTGAGACTTTGAGTTTAGGAGAAGGAACATACATGGAAAGCTGTATGTGACAGAAAAGTGATCTCGTCTACTAAGCTGGATGGATCAAAGAAACCTAGAAAACACAGAAGGACTAATAGAAGAAATAGGGGTATCAGAATGGGTTTCGCCAATAGTAAATATGAAAAAGTAGGATGGGGCCATAAGATAAGTATAGACCTAAGGTTGCTAAATGAAAATATATGGGTGGATCAAAAGTTGATATCCCTCCTGAAAGGGGAAAATTACTGGACCTTTCCAGTGGCTATTATTTGATAGTCCTACATCAAGTCTCCAAGCCAATAACATCATCTTTTACACAGTTTGGTGCATACAGGTTCAAGAGAATGCCATTTGCCCTTGCCTCTGCTGTGTCAGTGTTACAGAGAGTCATGGAATATTTGTTCCATGGCATGTCCAATGTCTATTGCCTCTTAGATGACACCTTGATCTTTACAAAAGAGGTATCCCAACAAGATGCCTATCTTGAGCAAGTATTAAGGATGGTCAAGGGAGTTGGGCTGGCCATAAAAACCGAAAAAATGTTGATTCAGAGAATGAGAATGATCATACTCAGGGAACATAATCAACAATCAAGGTGTCGAACCAATTACTATTATGGTTGATGCAGTCAAGAAAGGGACAGCACCACAAAACAATGATGCATTATGTGCATTTTTGGGCCTTGCTAAGCAGTATACAAAATATATAGAAAACTTTGCAACAAGGTGTGCCCTGTTGCGCAAACTGTTCAGAAAGAATCAGAAATTGCATGGTCAGAAGAACACAACCAAATATTCATGCATGTGAAGAACCTTATATTGAAAGCATGCATTTTCTGTATGTTCAGTCCATTGGACCACACCATATTAATAACAGAAGCAAACTGTCAAGGGTTGGGAGGCACATTCACTCAAGTAGGGCAAAGACAGGAAGTGGTGATTGTGTTTGCATCACATACACTACAAGGAACAGAAAATAAACTGCTCCACAGTAGAGCAAGAAGTTCCTGCAGGTCACTGGGCAGTGGAACACTTTACATTTTTATTGTGGAATATCTTTTAAGTGATCAAAATAAAACTCTAGTTCATGTACTAACAGAGTCGAAACATGTGCACATCACCCAGGATAAACAGATGGGTCCTAGCTCTCTAAGAATTCGATTTCTCCATTGTATACATTCCAGGTACAAAAATGGTCTAGTGCATTGCTTTTCGCATCTTCCACTGGAGGCAGAAAGAACACCTATGGCGAAAGAACCATGGGCTGCAGTAACTCAAGTGTACTCCAGAAACAACCTTAGGGCTGCGTGTGAGATGTCAGCAGAATGGCTGTGAACATCTTGATCAGTGAATGTGAATAGGCAAGTACATATAAGGAGGCCAGAGAGATGCCAACCCATGTACAAGCAATGATTTGAAAGATGCAAACACGTGTGTGGACCACGGCAAGAGGATTAGCTGCATCATAGGCATTCTGGTAGTCCTAAAAGATTAAACAAAGTGGAGTTACGCAGCTAGTCTAATGTCATGAGGCAGAATTGAAGGAAAATAGAAGCATATCCAAATATTTAACAAATGAAGGTGCAGAAGCTCTGCCTGAGGGAGACACATACATGTTTAGGCAACCATAAAAGGGGAATTGCAATCAAAGGGGGATCTGTAAGGCGGGTAGTGTCATGTCATCTCTAAGTACGGTCTCAAAAGACCTCGAGGAATGTTTCTCAACATTTGGGGACAAGAGACGTTCAACTGGCATAGGATGTGACATGGGTGTCAGTGTGGAGGATGCAACTAGGACATCACATCACCTGTGCCAAATTCTCTCCTGTCTGTGGCGGGTGAGAAGAAGAACACAGACTCTGATTATCCATTTCACTGTTGTAGTTTATTAAATGAAAGGTGAAATCTCTTGACTTTCCCTAAACTAAGGGTATCCCTTACCTAACACAACTAACAAAGGTGCTCGTCAGTCAGTGGGAGTTCTAAACAAGGTTGAGCCCACTATTCAAACTAACCTATACTGACCCTACCACTATAAGAAAAACTGAGACACAGGAGAATGACTCCCTTCTCCTCTGAGCTGGTTTCTCACCAAGTTCAGTTCAGTTCAGTAAAGTATTCTTAGGTAGTTCTTAGTAACTACTTGTATGAAATTGTTCAGTTCAGATGCTGGGTTCTTCAAGGTGCCAAGATCTCAACAATCTCTTTTTCTAGCTTGTTCTTTCTTTCCTTTCTGTTCTCTTCTAGGTTATCCCTTTCCTTCCACTGGACAATTCTGTTCCGTCCTCTTCAACCTAACGTACTATTCTCCTTTTACTGAATGTCATTCTGTATCATGACTAGGATGAGTTTGCAGATTTAAACAATGATTCCCATGTCTTTTATTCACTCTCAATAATACATATTGACTGGGATGAGTAAGAGCATTCCAGTAATTTTTCTCACTCTTTTCATGTATTCTTGATGACTTGTCTTGATTGGGACGAGTATGAGCGTTCCAGTAATGATTCTCACTCTGCTCATGTATTCTTGGCAATTTATCTTGACTAGGACGAGTATGAGTGTTCCAGTAATGACTCTCATTCTCCTCGTATACTCTTGACACTTGGTCTTGAATTGGACGAATATGAAAATTCCAGTCATTATCTTCAGTCCCCCTCCCAGGCCTCCCACTCTCCCTGTTATCTGTACTTTTCAGGGATAACATCACTGGGATTTGTGAGAGGCTGAGACCCTCTTCCTCAGATTTCAGGTTGGCTTTTCGTTCCTTCATTCCTCCTTTGTTCGGCTCGCTAAGCAATGCCCTTGTGGCAGTGGTATCGGGCATCATTTATGGACTTCCAGGTCCACCGTGAAATGGTCACAGCACCACTGGTCACTCGCTCTCTCTCGGGATGACTTGCATCCACCTCAGTCTCTCGCGTCTCATCGCTCCTCCAGCACCACGCATTAGAAACTGTACTCTGGCTCCTTTCCACCATCGGGCACTGTGTGTCCAAGTTTCTCTCAGAATCTCTTTCCCAGCCAATTTGAAATTCACTGAGTCTTCCCTCAATAAGATTTCCTCCTCCAAGATATATAATACTGCCGTGGGACATCCCTGACATAATGTGAAAGTTCTTCTTATCTGTTTTATTTACACTCTGTATTTTTCCAGTGGTTTTCTTCATCACAGTAGTACATATGTGCTTCTTCACAGGTAGAATGAGAGTATTTGGTTGACAATAACACATTTTAGTTGTTTGTACTTCATGTTTTCTTTCACTAGGTGTTCTTGAAAATGGGTTAGGGATATGTTGCTTAGGGAGTTCCTCATAAGAATTGGAGCCTGTGTCGCAAGAGGGGAAGTCTGTCCCATTGAGGTCCCGCTTGCCTCTACCCCTAGGGAGGGTATTGCGTAGTGGGCTCACCTTCCTAGCCTCACAGGGAAAGGCTCCTCCCGGGGAAGAAGTGATGGAATCCCGCGATTCATCTCAAGGCTCATCATGAGTACGGCAGTGTGGTAAAAATAGCAGTAATGCTGCAGATATAATATGACGGCTGCATTACCACCAAATGACCCCACAGCTGAATTAGGAGTTTGGCGGTATGGAGGTAGGATTACCTCCAACTAAAAGTTGTAACTGATATGTCCTCCCTGCCACCAAAAATCAGTTGAAATACAACATCAGAATTACTGCCGGTGGTCATCCCACCAAAATCCCCATAGAGTTTTATTAACTAGAAAATGGCAATTTACACAGTATGTAATGTAATCCAGTGGTAAATCAGTGGGACCAGGTGGTGTTCATGATCATTCCCTTCTGCAGTATTTCAGCAGAAGTAATGCCAGAACACTGCCAAACTTGTAATGAAGCCGGATTCAATCAGGGTGCTTTGCACAGGGGCAAGGAGTGTTGTAGCCTAGCTCATGCCATCCCAGTGCAAGGCCAAGCACTGGTGTGGGATACATACAATGTAGAACAGCAGTGGATGGAGTGTCAAGAGGGACTGCAGTCTGCCTTCACACAGCTTTCTTTGATACTTACAACAAAATAAAGACTCCTTACCAATACAAATGCTCTTGCTCTATTTATAACAACTTCTTGGTATGGTATGGTATGCTATGGTATTGTTTATTTATATAGCACCAATACAGAGGCAAGTGTTTCAAAGCACTCAAGGATGGTGGGAACATGGGGAAAAAACTAATTCTGTGACAACAATAGTCTGGCAAAAAATACATGTAACTGTTTGGGAGACAGCAAATGGGCCTGGCGGAGATTCTGCAGTTTTAACAGTGCAATTAAGGGGTGAAGACAAGGCAGAACAGACATACGATCTTCAGGATTGGTTTGTAATGATTGAGCAAGTGCAAAGAGGGTCATGGGGGGGATCAAGTGCACCCGGTCGGTTGAGACTGGGGTAAGTGCAGAGAGAGGCACTCACTGTGTTATTTCACAAGTGCATTGAGTGTCGGTTGGGTGTAGGGCCCTGTGGCAAGTGCAAAAGAAGACTGGCAGGGATGCGGGGACCAGTGAATCTCTGAGGTACACAAGACAGCCATTCAGCGTGCTGTATGGAAGAGGAGGGAGAGAGCAAACAATAGAGAACTGGGTTAGCAGGGTAGAGCTAGAGAGAAGGACGAGGCGAAGAGGAAAGCCCTGAGGAATTTAAGGAGATCCAGCTCAAGACAGAGGGTGGCAGGGTGGCTATTCCAGAGGGAGACACCCGCTGAGGATAAGGATCTCCCTCCAAATCTCTGCTTGGAGAACAGGCTCACTCACAGAAGGTTGGAGGTAGATCGGCCGAGGGCTCATGAGGGACAGTTTTTAGGTAGGAAGTGTTGCAGATAGGTAGGTCCCAGGCCCCAGAAAACCATGTGAACAATGCAAAGGGTCTTTAATTTGGTCCTTGCAGCCACAGGGAGCCAGTGGAGGGATTTCAGCGCTGGAGAGATGCGGTCCCTGTGCTTGAGGACAAGCATAAGTCTTGCGGTTCTGTTTTGTATGAGTTGCAGAGGGCGCACGGCAGAAGAAGGGAGGTTGAGTAAGAGGCTGTTGCAATAGTCCAGCCTGGAGAGAACCAGAGCTCTTATCAGATGTTTCACAGACTCTGATTGACAGCCCCCACTCTCACTTGGCCCCTGCCTTCTAAAGATGGACCAAAGATTGTGTGAGCTCTGCGTAATTCTCTATGAAACTATGGCTGCAGTTTGTAAATCCTCAGAGACTTTGTAATTTACATTGATTTCTGGGGTTCTTCAATTTCATTAGATCCTTAACCTTCTTTTTCTGAGGATGTAGAGGCTCGGCTGGGAATTCATGGCCTAAAAAGTTCACTTTAGTTCTGCACCATTGTGCTTTCTAAAGTGATAAGTGATTTTTACAATTATATTTTTCTGTTGGATCAATACATCACAGATCTCTTCCAAGTGTTTTTCAACTGTTTTGATTTGTAGGTGGCCTACAAAGGTAACATTCCCTCTTTCCACAAGGCATGGCTTTATGTACAAATACACTGAACTAATGTCCAGTACTAATATACCCAAAATGTATTTTTGGCCATGTGTATTGTTGCCTCCCAAATGTAAAGGCAATTCTATATCAATGTTCATGGAGTACCAACACAGTCCAATATCCATTAGTTAGAACTTTAGAAGTCTCAATTTGTGCAATGCCCTGATCAACATCAGAAAGAGACATGACATGAGTACCAGCTTTTTCAATTCCTTACGTTTCATAGCATCTCTATTGTCATTATTCCCATTACTGGGTTACTACAGGTACTGTGATTGGTCAAATAATCCCATGGGTTGCCACATTTTGTATAATCTCTCTGATTGATTCCATGGATGCTAGAGGTAACCGGTATCATCTTGAAAATACTGGCCTAATGTTAGAGTCCATGAGCATGGTTGTATAATGAAGGAACATATGTCCACAATCATAGGAATTAATAGAGAACATCTTCTAAATATCCAGAAATACATGTCTTAACTTCTGTCTCATTGGCATTAGCCATACTGATGTGTCATCCACCATCCGATGGAGACCTAAAGGTATTCCTGAAGGGAATCCATCACTTAAAGTTCAGATTCCCATTTATCTTTCATATATAAATCGGAGTTTACTGATCCTTCTGTAATTTCCTAAGCAATCATTGGCTGATAAAGTTTTGTTATTGAGTAAAATGAAATTTAGAGCAAAGTGGTTCCTTACCTGCATTGGACTGAATAGGGAAGAACATGAATTCTCCTTTCATTTGTAGTGTGTTTAAACTTCTATTGAACTTCTATTTTATCACCTGAGTTATCCATTGGTTGACCATGACTTTTATCCTCACTCTAGTTCTGTTGTCGGTGTTTTTCCCTCTAAAGTGGAGAACCACTTGATATTTGGAGGACTATCTATACTCAAATGTTCTTTGGAATACCCTTCACGTTCACCTTGTTCTTTCACAGACACGATAGAGATGTCTGGGACATAAGTGTTCTGAAAATGAATCTCCACTTTGTCAGGATGTTCTTCAATCAAATTGCAGCTGCCAGTAAATCTGATATAGTTGCTGCTTCTCTTTGACAGTGCGGTGCATTGGGTCCAGAGGTTCATGCATTCTATCAGAGCGGAAAACCTCAGATTTTCACAAGAAAACATGTCTGCTCTTAGGAGCCATGGATATAAACAGATGAGTCTATGTCACTCTACTTTGATTTCTATATTTGTAACCCCATCTACTGGTATATTCTTCAAAATTATGTAGCTCCCATGGAGGTATTTGAAGGTAATACAGTAATTTTCACTTCTTTCTTGGTTCAATATTTCAAGTACTTCTCGAGATATCACATTCAACTGACATAATTTGTCCATGAGAGCCAATAATTCAAACTGTCCTTGAGCTTGGCTAGGGGTGACAAACCTTTCATCGTTCATCTCTAACTTACGAAGAAGTGTGAATTAGTGAATAATCCTGGCTGCATTTTGTTAATGTTTGGATTTTCATGATCATGACCTTGGGCAGTCCCTGAAACTGAAATCCGGAAATCAACAGTGACAAGGGAAATTCCCACCATTCTGCAGGTTCTAGGTCACTGCACCTCTTGGATTGGCATACCTAGAAAAACATGTACAGGAAGGAAAACAATTTTGATTTAATAACTCTGGTGCCATTCTCAGGTTTAAATCATCTGTGTTTCTTTTCTCTGAGTTTCCATTTTAATCTCTTTCTTTTTATTTAGGTTGTCATATTTCTTTTAACTCAGATTCTCTGCTCTTTTGGAGGAGAAATTAAATTTGGGAAAGAAGAAATGCTGGTTTCTATCTCCACAGAGTTCTTCCCTTTTTAAAATGTAATCGTCACAATTTTATCATCACTTAACCTCACGTTTGTATTGTTTACTCATTTTATTTTGAAGAATAAAGAGGGTTCACTTCTGGCCTTTGCCAATTTTTCAGCAAACTCAGGAGTATTTCCACAGTAGGTATAATGAGCTTCCTCTAAGACTCAGCATATCATGTGTACTACACCAGTCTTGCCGCCTTTCATTGTGTAGCTTAAACTGGAACAATTTCCTCTTATTGGTGTCCACCCTGACCTGTCAACTCATTCTGGCCAAGATTTCTGTGAGCATTACAATCAGGATTGCCCTATTGGGATCTCATTATCTGACCATTTCTCTTGTCAAATGTGTAACCTGTTGCGCAAGTTGTGAGAATTATTCTCCATTCTGCCGACATTGGGTTGGAATTTGGTCATATCTCTGTTTTTCCCTATAATTGTATCTATCTCCCCTAGGAGAGTAGATTTGCCCTACCACTGGGTCTAATATCCTAGAACCTAAGAGCAGGAGGACAATGTTCATTATAATTGGTTCTAGGATGTGGTGATTGGCTTTTCTCACTGGTAATATTCTGGCTTGGGTATCCCTGGGAATCAAATCCTGGGTTCTGACTGGTTCTCTTAGATGGAGAGACATATGTGTTGCCCAGGATAAGCCTAGAAATGAAACATTGAGGAGTAATGTAAGGCTCTGGCTTTGTGGGGTCAGTATTTTTTATTTCTGGGGGGGCACTAGACTGGCTGTCTCTGCACAGAGGGTCTTCTCTCTCTGTTCATATCCCTACCACCAGAGGATTACATCCCATTCCCCTTTCTCTATGTCCAACGGACAGTATTCCACCTCAGCTACCTTAATGGCAGCTGGAGCAGGTGTTTGTTCGGGGTTCTTTTCTTTATTATGGGAGCTATTTGGTTCTACACCTCATAAATCCTAGTAGCTTGCATGATTACTGAGTCATCAAAATCATGAACTTAGTTGCTATGTATTTTGGAAGGGCATAGAAGAATGTACTTCCAGAAATCTTGACTTTCGGTATCGACACATTGAGAATTTCGGGCACATGTTCTTGATAAAACTCCCTAGGAGATTTATCCTCATCAGTACACACTACATTATATGTCGTCTTGTGGAATTCTTCTGAATTTCTTTAAGTTAAAAAATATGTCAAAATTGCCACCTTGTAAGAGTACAATTTGTAATGATTTTGATCACCCAGCCAAGCAAAGAAACTACAAAATCCGAGAGAAGAGATCCATTTGGGGAATTCTATGTTGTTTTGGTAAATTTTCAATCCAAATGATGCCATCATCTGTTCGCACAATTCTAGATGTTCTGAAACAGAACACTTTGCCTTTTTATGTTAAGGAGTCATAAATATTGTTATGGCCTTAATCTGCCTGTTTGGGCCTATCATAAACTGTGATTGTCGTTTTCATTTTCTATGTCTTTTCCCTTGGGTCAAACCTTCATCAGAGTCAAAGACACTACTTGAATATCCTTCCCTGCTTGCACATTGCCCACCCCATTCATAGTGATTTTAAGAAGGTTTACAGTACAGGTGACCCTCTCTGGTCTCTCTTTCCTATTGGTCTTCTAGTTTTTGTGCCTCAAATCTTGTGTAAGGGGCTGGATAATATGGTATATGTTCAGATTGTCAATCTCATCCAGTGTTTTCCCATCCATGTAGGGGCTCTGTTATCCCTATAATCTCTTTTTAGTTTGCAGTCTCTCAATGAACTCTCCGTCTAATCATACGCTGTAATTCTTGTCCCCTTAACTCATTTTCATGTTTTGATTTATTAATTATCTGTTTGTAGTTGCTCTCATTTCTTCTCCTGTCCACTGCTGACATACACATGTTGTCACTCTGCTCTCCTCTCACCTGAATTCCTCTATATTTCTTTGTATCTGACAGGGAAATTAAGCCTACTTGTGTATCTAGGTAAACTGGATAAGAGGAAATGGTATGTCTGGCACTGCCATATTCTTATAATGGGGATAGGTTGTCCCAAGGATTGGTGATAATTTCAACTTTTTTCATAAAATGTATCTGTGAGTTTTAGATTGTGATTTTGAATTTATCTAAATATCTTTGATTTCTTGTCTCAGTCAAGATTTATTGACCGATTCAATCATCATCTGATATTTAGTCTATACTAGCTGTTCATCAGATTAGCCTGGATAGTGGCAAAGGTTCTGGTTTAGGAAGAATTTTTCATTGATGTTTTGAAGTTCTTTTGTAAGGAATCTTTTTTTCCTGATAAATATTTGTCTCTTCCACTGACTGTACCTTTCTTCAGGGTATCAATCTCTGACATTGTGTCAACAAGAACTCGCAAAGTCACCTTACTTTGTGTGTTTGCCTGTGTAAATTGTAGGAGAAGCTGATCTATTTCCTGCATTGTAGCATATTTGCCCTGTGATAACTGTATTCATTGTATCTCAATTGTATTATGATTATGCAGCACATCAAATTCGGCCTGTTAATCAAACTTGCTCACAAGAGGTTTCACATTTGTCTCCTTACTTCATTTCAATTCACAATTTCATTTACTAGACTATTTGTATAAATTGCTTGATCAGTCATTTTGGCTTTTAACATATCATGAGTCTAGAGACAGATATAAACTTCACTAAACTGTGGTGTTTCTCAATGACTAATTGAATTGATTTATCTGATATTTGCACTCATCATTAGTTTGTGGCATCAGTATTAATTCTGCTCAGACATTTTGGCAATTTTCTGTAGATCAGTGCAAATCATGTAAGTTTTCAGCCAACCTGTCTAAGGTAAAAGAAAAGAAGGGCTGGACATTTCACAATCATTTCTCTTTAGATGTTGATGCTAGGTATAACTTTTGTTAAACTTCACCTAGCAGGTCTTTTGGCACCCAGATATCTGCTCTGATATTTTCAACCATTTCTTTAATTTTATTTTTCAGTATCTCACCCTCTTGCATCAGCCTTTGACATCCGGTTAATGATGGTCAATGGCCACGTTCAAATCAGCCTTGATGCCCATTGACATCATGGCTGGAATGCATATCTGATTACAATTGTGATTTGATGTATAGCAATCACTAACCTTCAATCACAATAAACTAGCCACTTGATTTTAATTTCTCTATTTTAAAATCAACTCTTTTTTAAAATACAATTCCACAATTGTCAATGAAAAGTATAACCTTTATAGTCTTATCAGACTATATAACAGTGATCATCTAATTCCACAAACTAATGCAACTTCACATACATTTGTTATTGTGTGCTCATTCTGTGTTCTTCAATGCATAGGTGTAACAACATCAGTGGTGTCATCAACCTTACAACCAGGACACCGCTGTCTCCATTTTGTGAGATATATTTTGTTTAATGTTTTGCTTGTTTCATTAAGCAGGCAACACTGATCTAATCCCACCTAATTGTACATTTCCACTTCACAATTCCGGGCAAGAGACAGGCAACTTGATCAAATCACAAATGTATTTAAGTAAATGAATTAAAGGTAAAATCAAGACAAAAGGTGATCCCTAGGTGTATGCAAGTGCAGTCACCACAATGTTAAACAACCAAAGTCAGCTTGTAAATAAAAATAGAAATGTACCTGCCTGCATTTATTTCACTATTTCTCAAACACATGCATTGATTTCCATAATCAATTCTGCCAAAATATTGCAGTCTGAATAACATAAGAATTCTAATTATAATCCTGCATCTTACCACCCATTGGGTTTAAATGTGCCACATACCAATCAAGATGGCAGATGGGTCATAACAATAACATGATTTTTCAAACATTATCTTTTCTCTAATATGCAACCATCTTTAAACTGCACATTAAGCACAGTTGCATATAATACACAGGAATGTTGCTTTCTCCAATACTATGTTAGCAACAAATGCAGTTATCAGGGAATTGTTGCATAGCCCCATTTCCCATGTAAATATGGTGCTGAAGTTTTCTAGTGTCCATGTGTGTGTGTCATTTAAGATAAGCTCATAGAGCGTCATATCAATCCCTTTAAGAGTTCAGACAAGGGAATAAAGTGTGTTGTAAAGCATAAACCTTAGTCCTTTCCATCAGCTTTTTCCAATGTTAGACCACACTCCTCTGTGCTCACATTATGTTAATGTTAATGTTAAAGGATATTTGTACCGTGCACTATCACCACCGGAGTGGTCCCCTGGCGCTCTGGCAGTTCTGAAAAAGGGGAAGGGGGGTGAGTTAGTGGGAATAAGCTGATAAAGTGCAAGAGAGCAGTGATGTGGTGTTGGCAGCCTCAGCCCGGTGGGTCCGTTGGCTGGGCTTGGGGTGTTATACGGTCGGTAGTCGTTGTGTGCTGTTGTGCGAGTCTATGGGCCTCATCACGACCTCGGCGGTAACGCCGGCGGTATTAGCGTGGGGGCTATTAGCGCGACCGTCATAGCCCCCGGCGCTAATAGCGCGGGATCACGAGTTGGGCGGACTTGGAAGTCCCCATTCCCCATTGAGCCCATTCGGGAATGCCCTATTCCCCATTGGGCTCAATGGGGAAATTTTGCGCTCATACTGCCGGCAGATTTCCCACCGGCGGTATGAGCGCGAATTCTCGGCGGATTTCACACCAGCTCAGAGATGGGTTGAAATCCGTCGAGGCCCTGATTCGGCGGACCCTTAAATCCGGCGGTAATAGCGCTACCGCCGGATTTAAGGGTTACCGCCGAGGTCGTGATGAGGTCCTATGTGTGGTTTGTTTTGTTGTTGCAGTGTAGTGAAGTTTGTGCGCATTGTTGTGTTTTAGGCTTCTGTTTGTGTTTGGTTAGACTTTTAGAGGTGTATGCAGAGGGGTGAAATTGTTAGTGGATTGGTTAATTGGCATTGCTGTCCTTGCAATTATGTCTAGGTGTGATGCCTGCTATCATACATAATTTCATCTCAGTGTGGCACCTGCTAATCCTGAATATTCCATCTAGCTGCGAGTCAGGACAGTTATCACTATTACATCCTAGTGTGGCACTTGTTAACATTTATCACAGTTTCATTTAAGTGTGGCGCATGCTAGCATTCATAATCCTATCTAGATGCGACGCAGGCTAAAGTTAAGAATTCCATCTAAGTGTGGCCCATGCTAGCATTCATACTCCTATCTAGATGCGACGCAGGCTAAAGTTAAGAATTCCATCTAAGTGTGGCCCATGCTAGCATTCATACTCCTATCTAGATGCGACGCAGGCTAAAGTTAAGAATTCCATCTAAGTGTGGCACATGCTAACATTCATATTTCTATCTAGATGCGACACAGGCACATGCTTATGTCATAATTATGTCCCACTATGTCATTGGCCTGATATTTCCATTAGCCTGCCTCATAGTTAGACACTTCCATTGAATATATATCCCCAGTCTTCATTCAGTGTTCATATTACTGTGTTTGTGAGAAAAATAAGGTGGGGGCCAAACTACTCCTTTTACTTTTCAAAGCAAAATTCATTTTTGTTCAATAATTAATGGCAGAAACATGCTCATTAATGAAACCGGGGTTACTGTAATCCTGTGCTCGTCTAGACATGTGGCATATTGATTGATAAAGTTATGTTTTTTTCTAATTTCAAATGTTTCTATTTAAATAATAAAAGGGAATTAGTTTTCAAATTAAAGAGGAGGGTCTGATATTTGAAACACACCCACCCATTCTCATCATTCTAAATCTCATAATTCCAGAATGACGAGTAATGTTTCCTTTTGAATATAGGATCAATGATAAATAACATGCTTTTACCAAGGAAAATATACATGACTGGACATGTCATATAATTCAACTTGGGGACTTGATTAATGATTGATGGAGCATTCCTGAAAGGCCCCATTGTTCTATTTGCATTAGTCCAAGCAAATGGTTGATTTTTATTAAGGCTGGGTCATAAGGTGCCAGCAAATGGATGAATTTGCTTTAGAGGCTGCGTCATAAAATATACAATGTGGCCACTCTAGATGTTAAAATTCTTAGAAGATCACAGAGGTAACATTATTGGCATATCCATTTGATTTTTTTTAAATAAAAATAGTCTGTGGAAGACACTCAAATTTGGGGTGGGGTGATACTTGCTCTGCTTTGAAATTGCACAATAAACGGCTGCCCGAAAACAACTACTATTTAATCCAGTAGAACCATTGATTATTTTTTCTCCATGTATAATTGTGTCATTTTTTACATTCAACATTACTTTACATGATTTGAATTACATGGATTGCAGCATACAACCTACCCATCAATACATGGTGCTTGCTGCATTTAGAAACAAATAATAGGTTAGCTGAGAAAATCACTGCGAATATAAAGGCTTTATTCATTGTTTGGCATACATATTTTGACAGTGTAGGCTGGGTTTATGTGCTTGCTGATTCAAATGGCAAACTTGCCGTTCTTTCAGTGCCTCTAACTTTACACTAAGGCAGTCTTCATGTCTTGTATCAGGTACTGTCCATTTCAGAAGGCGCCACTTAGTCACTTGTTTTGGTCAGCTAATTTATCTCCAAACAGTTTAATCATGTATGCCACTTGAAGAAATAGTAGAACCTTTCAGCACCTCTCACTTTGAATTCAGGCAGTCTTCATTTGCCTCTATTTCTCCCAACATTCTTGACTTTGTCTACAGGGGATGTCACCCCATAAACCACGTTTCCCTACCCTTTCTATCCACATTACCTAGATCTTTCCCATAATACTTACATTTGATTGTTTTTTTTAATTATTTAATGTTGACAAATTATATTTTCTGTGAGCATGCATGTTGGGATGAATTTGGGAAATTGACAGAATCCCACTCTTTACTATTTCAGAGACCAGAAATTCCCTTTTTGACCCCCCACACCATACTGTCTTTCTTGTGTGCTTCCCATCGATACATTCATAAAGGAATGGCCTTCTGTTGTTCCAGTAGCCACCTGCCCTCTGAGACTTCTTGGTAAATCGGAGGCAGCATTGTATTACCAAACATAATCCAACTACACCAAAGCAAGTGGGAGCAATACTCATTCAAACCATTTCACCAACAACTTGGCCTTTCTTGTTGGCCCTCAGAGTGGACATCTCTTACCAGCAATGAAGGACATTGTACTACCACCTTAAGAGGAACTGGTATTTGTAGACAGGTCTGTGGGATGCCCAATTGTCTTAACAAGACCTATGGGCACCCTCACCACTAAATTCATCCAGGTTTAGACCAGCTTCAACCTTACTTCAATGAGAAGGATTTCCTTTCTACATGGTCGGTCCTGCTGTATTTATTTAGAATGCAGTGCGGATGGTGCAGCTAGTGCGCCAAATGATCATATGGCCACCATGTCAATGCGGCCACACCGGCTCTACTTCCACTGACCCATCATGCTCTGGTTTACTCAACAAACCTAACCTTTGTCATGATAAGAGGATAACAAATGGTCTATCTGAAGTGCGTGGCTGATTCTAAGAATACGTAGTGCATTTTACCTTAAAAAAAAATAAAGGATTACAGGTCAATAAAAGTACATTACTTGATGTTATATGTAAACACATCTTGTAAACTGGAAAATAAATTCCCACCATTGTACAGTCTTACCACCTATAACACATTTCAGGTGTAAATGAGTAGTGTGTCCAAATAAAATTGTTTGCAAATAAAATATAAATCACTGCTTTTGTGTAGACCTGTACGTTTTGCTGTAAAGCCGGCAATTTCGTTTGAAACCAGTAATTCCCAACAAAACAGAAAAATTCAGTGCTGATTGCTGGTTATTTGGACCTCCCAATGCAAACATTAACTGGCTGAGAGGCACTCTGGAATGTAATGAAGGAAACAAAGCTGGGACGAGAGCCAAGAGCAGAAACACTGGCGCCTGGAACCTGGGGATTTGCTTCCTAGTAATAGGAGCTGAGCGAGGCCCAGCACTTCTGCTAGGCTGGAAATCGCATACTGTGATCCTTGACTTAGCCAGGGGGATTTTAAATGGAGGAAATAGCTGGCAGGACAAAATCTCCTGCACTTTTCACGACACATTCTAAAACAAGCAACGGAACCAAAATGGGGTGAAAGGATGAAGTCCTTTGTACTTGATCCGGCTAACTCGGGAGTGGAAGCTTTACAAAACTGCTGCCATTACTCCTTCGTTTCTTTCCTTCACCATGTCACGCCACCCAGAAAGCACAGACGTAACACGGAAACTTGAAACTACTTTCATTCTGAATGAAGGGCACCCCAACATTGTATTATTGACAGAATGCCTGCAAGAAGTGACAGCTGAAGCAATTGTACAGTTGAAGCTCAATTCCCAGGAGCGGCAGCAATGTACTGATGGTATTAATTCTGTTTGGAATTGTTAAAATGAGAAAAGGTTACGGGCTCTGAAAGGGCCTTGTTTTTTTTCGCTCTCTCTCTCCTCCTGTAACAAATGCATCCTTGTGTCTTCCCTGGTGTCCTTGGACTGTCATCTCCAACCTTTTGAAACTGTATCTGATTATCCTTTATGCAATTAATCATAATTAAGCAGGCCTGCGATTTGGAGAGGTAGAACGGAGGTGTCTATGGCCCTGGCGTTTTTCCTAAGCAACCTGGATTTCCTGCTTCTTTCGGCTTGCATTTTGGCTGCTCAGTATCTTGTTCAGAGCCATAGTCACAGCACTTTAGAGAAAACAACCACAGGCTACACTACACGTTCCTTTCAATCGCTTTAGTTTTTGGAATCTGGACCATCCAGCAGGCTCCAGCACACTTGGAATCAGTGTCGCTTCCAAGAGGAAGCAAGGTAACAAATTACCCCTCTCATGCCAAGTGATTTGGACCTATCCTTGCAAACCAGATTTTTTTTCAATTTATTGCAGGAAAACATTCAATCATTACAGTAAATGCTGGCGCTCTGTCTCGGGCACAATGAATAGCATTCTACCCACTCCACCCACAGTGAGCTGTTTAAAGGCTCAGTCAGCCCAAAATGCTGTGTTATGAAAATGTTTTATATATTTCCTAATTAAATACCGAGCTGGCATGAGACTCACTGTAACAGATGTAACTTGACACAAGCTTTTCTGTACCAAGGGTCAGAACAGAAAACAATGGGCTCTTTAATTTCCCCTTTCTGCTCATATTTCTCTGTGCACATGGGTCCAATTTGTCCGATGTATGATTAGGTTTCAGTATCTAGATGTGTTATTTATTTAGGAAAACAGCCATTTTAAAATATTTCCGCATGCCTCTGAATTCGCATTTAAGTGTGGTCACTAGCCTTTCACATCATATACTAAGACCTATCATTTCACTTCATTGCAAAAACACTGTACACAAACGACATACTGAGAGAGTTAAGGAAATATCGAACATCTAAACAAGGAGTAGGTTGTATGTATTGCCAAATAATCTTACACTAAATGTTCTGCGCTTAGCTGTTTACTTGCGTGTTTGTGGTTCGGGAATGTGGAGTATGAATTCCACATACTGGAACACTATATTTTGTTGTTCCGAGATAGCCTGTTCTGGACATTCAATATGCAATATTGCTTGGTGGTCTAATGAATTATTATAGAGCTTTCCCAAGTGCATATGACAGTCGCCCCTTCAACAACAACAAACATCTAAACATTTAAACAAAATAAAATTAACATGGGATCATTTGGAAACGTTTATGAAAATAGTCACTCACGATTTGGGAAGATTTAATTAAAGGTCCTTTGCAGGCTTAATCATGCACGTAAGTTGTGCAGATTTTTTCAAGTTAATTGATAGTTTATAAAAACAGGACATGTTTTGTGTACTATGCAATGCAGAGTACCCCACTCGTATTGCCACGTAAACGAGTACAGAAGGAACTTTATGTGTTGCTTGTAATTGCGTGATCTATTTTCAAAACAATTTCATTATGAGATACGCGTTGCTTGCCTTATATTGTTTCACATGTCGGGTCAATTTGGCTGTTCCATAAAAGGTGCAACATCCAATATTCACATATTCAAGGCACTAACTCTGAAAAATCGTGCAGTGCAGAGAAAGCCCAAGCAATACTATTTTAAGGAGGAGCTGTGTTGTCTTGTTTTTTTTACACTTTAAGTGTCCATCAATTTAGTGTAGAAAAAAGAGAGGCTTTCATGATAATAAGTGATTCCTGGCTGGTAGGAATGCCTTAAACAATTAGAGCAAGGAGTACACTCCAGTCAGCTGATCTCGATAGGAATTGTGATGTGTGAGATGCTGTTTAGTGAATTGTGCATGGGAAATAAGGAAACAGCGGAATGGCATGTTTTTATCAGCCATTTCTCAACCTGTTTCTCAAGACATGTGGTAACAGTTCTCTTTTTTCAATTACTTTTCAAACTATATATTGATGTTTGTGATAAGATGCTCATAAACATGTGTGTAAAGAGTATATATATATATATATCATCGTGATCAAGCTGCTAGCTTTGCCGCGAAACGCGTCGTTGTCCGCATTTTTCTCTTGTCCATGGCATTTCATTAAAGAACATTTTGGACGTTTGGATGACTGCTGGTCTTTTGCTACTCTGGGTCTAGTGTGGAATCACCACATGAGTTCGTTTTCTGGAGTGTACTCCGACAGCCTTATACTGTGGTACAAGGCTATTTCACATATATATATATATATATATATATATATATATATATATATATATTCGGTGAAAAAAACTTTGTTAAATGGACGTTATGGTTAAGTTGCGCTACTAAAAACCTATGAAATTCAGTGAAAAAACTGTTAAAGGGACGTTATGGTTCCAAGTAAAACCGAAAAAACCTTGAAATTCGCCAGTTATGGTAAGCTAAGCAACCATAACTCGCGCCACCACCGTGCACTGCTAAGACTAACACCCAGGACATCAAGGATGACATCACAAATGTCATTGATGACATCACTGATGACATCACATTTTTCTTTTGCTGACATATCTGGGCCACATGGTTTTCTTCAGTAACAGTCAGAAACTAAGAATTGTATTTTATTTGTAGACGTATCCTTCTAGTAGGTTCTTACAGTAATTCCCTTAGAGTACAGTCACATCATATGAAATATATACATATGAGAAAACACAAGCTTGAAAGACAGCAATCCTTTTTGTGCATAAAGATAATCACTAGACTTATGAGCACTTTCTGATAGTTCTGTTTTTTTTATGGCTGTACTTTCCCTGTATATGGTCATATTTGTATACATTGTACTCACACTACTTTCCTTAGGGTCCAATCACATCAAGTTATACATATACATAGGGTAAATAGCAGCTTTGAAACAGAGCAATCATTTATTTGCATGAAACTAATCAGTTAAATTATGAATTGTGTCTGCTACTACTTGTGCTTTTTTGCTAACTTCACTTTCCCTGTATGTACCCATATTGGTATGTGTTCTTGTGTCTTTGTGTTTTGTCTATAGTAATGCAATTATGTAATACATGGGTTTTATTAGCTACTTATTACATATTTCACAGTACACAAAAATCTGTTAAGAAAACAATTATCATTTCATTATTCAACATATTAACATTACGAATATCATACCTTCATCTTGTATGCTGCACACAATGTTATGTTTCTGTATGAGTAACTTAGTATACTAGATAGAACCCCATAATAGGATGCTATTTATATCAATGCATCGTTCAATGCACTTATTAGGGTATATTTCTTGCAATGATTCTTGACACTTTTTTTGCAACATAATAAGAATCCCTTCTACACATATTTCATGAGAAGTACATACACATGTGATGTCATCAGTGGTCTCATCAATGACATTTGTGATGTCATCTTTGATGTCCTGGGTGTTAGTCTTAGCAGTGCACGGTGGGGGCACGAGGTATGGTTGCTTAGCTTACCATAACTGGCGAATTTCAAGGGTTTTTCGGTTTTACTTGGAACCATAACGTCCCTTTAACAAAGTTTTTTCACTGAATTTCATAGGTTTCTAGTAGCGCAACTTAACCATAACGTCCCTTTAACAAAGTTTTTTTCACTGAAGTTCATAGGTTTTTAGTAGCGCAACTTAACCATAACGTCCCTTTAACAAAGTTTTTTCACTCAATTTCATAGTTTTTTAGTAGCACAACTTAACAATAATGACTTTAACTTTATATACATGTCATATGGAACTGACTAGATCTCTTCTTATGAACTTGATGTCCGCGAACCTATTTAATGTTCGCGGACATGTTCGGAGAACAGTACCACTACCTAAAAACTGTGTGGGGGGGTGGTGGGTATGTTTGATTGTTATATCATAATATAGGAACATTTAACAAATTCAAAAAGCAGCACACAAACACATTATATATAGTAATACATAAGAAATGTAACCCATATATGTAACACACTAACCATTCATTTAAATACAATATGTTCTGAAATGGAATATACCACAAGAAGATAAATTGGCTTCCAACATAATTACCTCACAGACACAACAGAACTGAGAACAAGACCAGACCCACTGAATACATAGGACTTATCTTACCAGAAATAGTAAGTGTACTTCATTTTACTCATATATTTATAAACTTTCTGTATTAGATTAAAAAATATATTATCTTTTTTTTTCTTTTTTTCTCACAGAAATGTCTAGTACTCTGGAATGGCTAGAGGACAATTTCCCACATGAAGAAATGTCACAAGATAGTGAAATTAATGGTAAACACTTTATAATATAAACCATTTATTTATTATTTTTTTTATATACATTTAACATATATATTATTTTTTTGTACAGAGCATACCTAAATAGAAAAAACTTCAGAAAACCCTGTTATGGATAACAGTCTTCACAATATAGAAGAAAAAATGGATGTATTGTTGGCTAATTTTAATAATTTAAAAACTTTTGTAGAAAATCATTTCAAATCAAAAACCTCGTACCATTGCCCCACATGTACTTGTCCCTCCTCACCATATCCCAGTCAATTATCCCCAAACCCTCTCTATAATCCAAAACGTTTTGATGAGATTTCCATCCCTTCTTCACCTAATACCAATCATGTTGAAACCCCAAATTCTCCTGTTTTTGTTTCTGTTTCTGCCTCACCTTCTCTGTCATAAATTATTAATATATGTTAAATAAAGTTTAATTTTTATATTGTATTGTGAATAGTTTCCGTTTTTTTTTTTTTAAAACCAATAAAAGTGTCCGCGGACAGTGCGAGTGTTCTGAAATGTTCGTACATAAACGAAAATGGAGGTGTCCTGAAGAACACCAGACCTGTTCGTACTGTTCGCTAGCAAGTTGAAACTGTTCTAAGAACACACGTGGTGTCCTGAAATGTTCGTAAAGAAACAAAAATTAAAGTGTTTTAAAGAACACTATATCTGTCCGTAATGTTCGCTATCAACTTAAAACTGTCCTAAGAACACACTTGGTGTCCTGAAATGTTCGTAAATAAACGAAAATGATGTGTCCTGAACAACAGTACAACTGTTCGTAGTGTTCGCAAGCAACATGAAACTGTACTAAGAACACACACGGTGTCCTGAATTGTTCGTAAACAAACAAAAATTAAAGTTTCCTAAAAAACACTATACCTGTCCGGTACTGTTCGCTAGCAAGTTCAAACTGTTCTAAGAATGCTATTGGTGTCCTGAAATGTTCGTACGTAAACGAAAATGGAGGTGTCCTGAAGAACACTATACCTGTTCGTAGTGTTCGGTACCCAATTGAAACTGTTCTAAGAACAAAATTGGTGTCCTGAAATGTTCGTACATAAACTAAATTACACGTGTCCTGAAGAACACCATATCTGTCCTTACTGTTCGCTACCAAGTTTAAACTGTTCTAAGAACACACGCGGTGTCCTGAAATGTTCGTTTCACGTGTGATGCACTTTTAATTACTTCAGAACCCGAACAGTGTCCGTAGGACATCAATGCGCATGCGCTAACCTATCTCCGTGCACTTGGTGTCCTGCGGACAGGCGCTTCCGTCGCGGACTAGTTCGCAAACCAATCATATGACCGCGCCCACGCTCATCGTGTGTCCTGAAATGCGGACACTGTTCGTGTCCCCGAACAATTTAAAAGAACATTTTCAGTTAATCCATAATATTTTTCAATAAAATCTCACCATGGCACAAGTCCCACATAGCAATCTTGAGTTTCTATATACCTTTTGAAACTTTCTGATCCTTTTTTTGTGTTCGATCTGTCCGCGGACAGTGCACAAGCAACCCTATAAAAGACCACGCCCAAGAGCTTAATCCCATTGTGTTTCTGGCTATTCTTTAGAACACAGTGATTTTTGCTGCCACCTGCAGACTACACCATCATCGAGATGGCATCCTTGGCTGCTGAACTGCCACTTGGTGCTGCACCTGCTTCAGCACCACCCCCCCCTCCACCACCACCACCTCTCCAAGGGCCTGAAGAGGGGAACAGGAGTGAGGATGCGGAGGAGGAAGAAGAGGATGATGAGAATGAGGTAGAGGAAATCCCTACTACCCGCAGTAGGCATGAGTCTTGGGTGTGGCGGTTATTTACCATTCATGGGAATGGTCCTAAGGCTCGTGCGAACCGTGTTACCTGCAATGAGTGCAAAATGATACTCAGTCGCGGGAAGCACGGTAAGTACAGCTTTGGGACCACTACTATGAAGCGACACCTGAGGTCATTTCACTCTGGGGCTATTCGCAGGGTTGTACCTTGCGAAGAACGTAGCAGGTTGATTTCCTCTACTTCATCCTCTGTTTCTGATCCTGTCACCACAAGGACCACCTCTGTGGGACAGCGTCTTTCTCAAGCTGCCTCACAGGCCATACAGAATGCTGATGACCCTTACCTTTCGAGGGTCACAGTTGTATGTATGTACTGTGACACAGTACTCTTCAGGGGTGAGCGACTTCGGAGTGCTTTTGAGACTATCGTCTCAGAGCACGAGAAGACCTGCTCACTACACAAATAAAACCCACTCTACATCTTCCTCTCTCAGCTCGCCCTTTCTTATCCCTGTGGTTGGTTCCCCCCCTTTACCCTCCTTTACCCTCCTCTCCTAGTGTGTTGTGTCTGAAAAACCAAAAAAAATACAAAATTACAAAAATCAATAAAAAAATAAGGCTCTTTTCAGAGCCGCCTTTCCCAGTTAAAAAATAGAAGTGAATATAAATGAATCAGGGCTCTTTGTATTTTTTAGAAGTCCGCGGACAGTTCGTGAACATTAAAAAAATTGGGTTGCTACTCCATCACAAACATTGTAATTTTCTCTGGAAAGAAGTGGTGGCTCTGAAAAGAGCCTTCGGGTGGTGTTTGTAAGTCAAAAATTGTAAATGCTTAACATCTACTTCAAAACCGTTGTTGTAATTCCAAAAAAGGTCGCAATGCATTTTGTACATTTCTCAGAAAAATCTGATTGCCAGCATAAGTAAGATGGACTCCATCTCTGCGAAAAATGTATGTACTACAAAACATAATATTTTCATTGTGAAAAGAAGACATGCCAAAATCTCTTAGAAAGTCACAAACAGCCTTATTAACATTGCGCCTTGCTTTTTCCATTTGTGGACCAAATGAAGAAGAACGAAGCCACATTTGTCTCTGCGCAATCCGTGAAAATATCACTTGAGAATTAGGAAACATGTCCATAACCTTCCTAATTCCTTCTTTCATAGCAAATTGCAAACAAATTCCAGTCACATGTCCTAAACTGTTCCCTCCACAATGAATTACAATTATGTCTGGATGTTGCTCTGTCTCCAAAGTAGCACAGAGAGGTAGCATGTCCAACCACTTCATTCAACGTACTCCATGCCAGTGTACTTCCACATGTGGGAATCCAAGATCTACAGCTACGCCACAGCTTTCTGTATGCACCTTCAACCAATGTATCCACGAATCTCCTAAAATCCAAACAATCTGTTTTCTGAAACACACAGCCATAGCTATCTTTTGTTCTCTCAGCAAAAAGAGTATCTGAGAAAATCTCTCCTGGCACAACACACCCACCAAACTTTCCTGACCAATCCCTTTCAGTGCTTATTCTCATTTGCATGACTTCTGAACCCAAAAATCCCCGGATGTAACTCCCGATGTCCGCGAACTACCGCCATGTCCGCGGACATATCGTAACATGAACAGCCCTTCTACCATTTCCACTACACTCTCTCTGCCATTCCCTCATTGGATGTACCTCAAAAATCACATGACCATGCACCAATCACATTCAAGACCTCTACATCTAACTGCATCATCATAGATCAGCACTGCAAATGTACTCTGAATCTCTCTGAGTACAAGTGTCATATCATTGGCAAGCAGCATCTACCGGAAATACTGTACAAGTCTTCAAGATTTCTACTTGCAGCTCCATGCATATCCATATGCAAGAACACAAACATCAGGTATGAATATTTTCTGTATAGTAGATGAACACATTTTCAAACAGACTTTTACCTTGTAAAATCTGTAAAATGAATTTACTGTACTTTTTTCAATTTCCTAAAATCACCTATCACTTATAACTCTTTATACTTTTTACTTTCTTTATACACACACACTCAAATCATGTTAAACTAACATTTTTTTAAATGAAATATATAGACTACATATATTCAAACAAAATTGCATGAAAACACAATCTATGTTTAAACCTTTATAAAAATACTTATACAATTTCATATTTTTTGTTTTTATTTATTTATTTACTTAATTACTTTAAATTAGACATGACATTGAGGCGCTATTACCTAGAACAGTTTACTTACAGAAATAGTGGTATTCACTAATATATTATAAATTTCACAAGACATAGTAAAGATATTTTTTTTTTGCTACAGTTAGTCATTCAATACAATTTGTTCATTAAGAACATATCATATGTACTGAACTGATGCAATGTATCTTATGTAAATAAATTAGTTTAATGGTTTTACAGAAGGCACTGATGATTTCAATTAAAAAAATCAATATCTAAATTAAAAACAATGCTATATACAAACAAAGTTACTAATTTGAAGCTTTTACAATTGCAGTGAAGACCAGTTTCCTGAAAAGAAGCAGCCGAATTCGAAGAAGAAAGAAAAACT
Organism: Ambystoma mexicanum; assembly: GCF_040938575.1. Lineage (NCBI taxonomy): Eukaryota > Metazoa > Chordata > Amphibia > Caudata > Ambystomatidae > Ambystoma > Ambystoma mexicanum. The sequence continues at coordinate 1,348,628,433 of NC_090929.1, forward strand.
AAGAAGTTACCTGTTAATTTAAAAAAAAAAGTAAGTAAAATATCACCATAATATTTGTATTATTAATCAAATATACTATAACATTAATACAAGCTATTTTGGTTTCTAAAAATAGAGATTTTGTACCATTTTGTCAAAAAATGTCCATGTCTTAAACAGCGATTTAGAGCCAGAATGGCCCACAAATTTCTATTTTTGGACACACAAATTAGCCAACTGAACCACTACAATTTTCATATTATAGAACAAACAACTGTTTTAATTGTATACATTAGATTTACTATTTGTACTTTTCCACACCACTAGCTTACTTTTTTTTTGTCATCTGAACCCCAGTTTAGTAACACATAAATTCAAGAATACCTATCCTTACTAGTTTTAATTCCCAATGCACAATCACACACCATTACATACATCTTTATCATCTTACTCAAACACTCATGCACACAGCACACATACATTCCAGAACACCCCAACCCATATCTTCTTTATTTTTTTCAACAGACCCTAAAGAATGCCTACCAAAAGTCAAGTCCGTAGAAAGCAACGCAAAAGTAGAGCAAATGAAAATAAAGGTGTCCAACATAAGCATCCATCTCTAGCAGAATTTGTAATAAAAAGTTGACACAAAACAGCTAATACAATCATTTAGTGAAACACAAGAAGTTTCAAGTACAACAACTTCGCTTCCTCTATCAAAATGTAAAACAAACCAAAAAACAATAAACAGAAAATCAGCTATCAGTACAGATAAAACTACTTCTTCAAATTTTAATATAGTGCAAAGTAAGCATACCAAGAAAAGTATTTTAGCCAAAATATACCGTCACAAAGTCCTTCGAAATCTTATAAAAACAGGAGAGAAATCAGGTTCAAAGCTTAAAACCTATCGTAGGAAATGAATCTTAGAAGCATTGATGGACAGTGCAATTCTTCTCAAAAGAAATTTATTTATTTTACTGTTAAACAAAATGAAACCACTAACAAAACTAATAACTAAATTACAAAAAAGACTTCTCAATAAGCGAAATGTCAACAGAAAGAACTTCTTAAGTATCTGCGGAGGTGAATGGAATCACACTACGAGCACAGAACCATATTTTAATGAAGAAGCGTACAAACAAAAGCAAACTAATACAATTACCATAAATAGCAGTGGTCGAGGTTATGAAAAAGTGAATAATACCATAATGGAACAAGAAGTACTTCTTACAAAAATATGCCCTGAAAACTTAGAATTACCCCTCCATTCAACTGAATCAGAACGTCTAGTGTACAAATGGCCATGCACGTCAATGTGTAACATTCCCAAACAATGTTTCAAATCTTTACGCCAATTCCTCAATAAATATGTAAAAAGCAAAGACAACATCAACATTAAATTACTGCAAAATATAGATACCTGTCCAGTGCGCAAGTACACAGGACTACAAGGACATTCATTGGCCTGCATTACAGGACCTACTTGTAAAACCACTTTCCATGATATCAAAAGGATATCAACACATCATTCAACTATAAGAAATCTAGTCTATAAACTGTACTATGCTAAAAGTCCTGCTTTAGCACTAGCAAAGTTAAATAACATCCTTCTACATGGTACAGCAAAAGACCTACTTGAAGAAATTCACTATATCCAGAAAAAATATTTTGGAAGTGAAAGCCATTTAAAGAATGAAATAGCTTTAAACCAATTAAGCAACAAATCTACACATGGCAACCTTTTGCTAAACACATACAAAAAAGAAATACTAACATTTAAAAGAACATCAGCTGAAGTACCAAACCATGTATGTGTATGTTGCCGTAGAATTTTTTATAAAACTGTGGACCTATTATAGAAAATAGAAGACAATGAAGATTCCAAATGGTTTGAATTAGCTCTCTACCTTGTAGCAGAAAACAAATATGAAATAACTGAGCCCTTAATACTTTGCAGTTATTGCACTACAAAACTTGACAACAACCAAACTCCTTCACGTTCTATCACAAATAATTTGGAATTATACCCAGTACCAAAACCTCTACAACAACTTAATTTATATGAGAGCATCATAATTCAAACAGTACACCCATTTCAAGCAATAATACGCCTTCAACCAAAAACAGCAAAATTACCTCCCTCTGAATTGGTAAAAGGCATTCGTGGAAAAGTAGTTTATTTACCATTAAATCTAAAAGAAAATGTGCATACTCTAGGAGTGCAACGTCCAATGCAGCAATCTTTAATTATATTAGTAAATGGAGTACCTACAAAAGACAAACAAATATGGCAACAGCTGGTAGATTTATATAAAGTTAGACAAGCCTTCCAATATCTTAAAGAGAATAATGAATATTACAAAGAAATTAATATTGAAGAAAACTTGAAAGATACAACTGAAATAATTCAAGAAACACAAGAAGCTGGTCAATTTGAGCTACTAGATCCTGCTACAATATCAAATACTTTAGACCATTATACAATTCATCCTTTGCACTGTAATGACACCGTACAAGATGTACTGGAAACTTACCAAATGCGTCAAACAAAAGGATCGCCTATCAGTATATGGGAAAAAAGTATAGAAGCACATGCTTTTCCTCTACTCTTTCCTACTGGCAAAGGAGGAAAGTATGATGATAGACCTATTCAAATATCAGCTTTAGAATACCGCTCATTACGGATGTATTCTGAAGATCCCAGATTTAGACAAAATGTGGAATACATATTCCACCTACTTTTTGAAAGTGAACTAGCAACTTTATGTTACGGAGTTGCACACATATTAAAATCAGGATCACACTTGCAAAATATGACAGCTACACAATTATTAGAGAAGGTGCAACAAAAGGATGAGGTTTTACAATCAAATATTACAAATCTATTAGCAAATATGCGTGGTACTAAAGAGTACTGGTTTCAACGTCATGGAGATGTATGTTGTATGATCAGAAACCTTGGCCCACCCACTTGGTTTGTTACATTAAGTTGTGCAGAATATAAATGGGACGATTTATATGATTTCCTACGCATATCAAATAAAAACAAAACAAACATAGATATTCTAACACCTGGAGAACTTTGTTCTTTGGATCCTGTTAATGTTTCAAGATATTTTCACCATCACTTCATTGCTATGCTACATTTTATTTCTAATAAAACTGTTCCTCCCCTTGGAGAAGTGCAACACTTCTTTTGGAGAAAAGAATACCAAGCCAGAGGAGCACCACATATCCACATGCTTTTATGGATTAAAGATGCTCCTAAATTTGGTCAAGACAGTGATGCCACTGTTTTACAGTTTATTGAAAAATATGTCACTTGTGAAATTCCATCAGAAGCCACAAATAGTGATCTTCGTGCACAAATTTTACAATTTCAAAGACACAAATGTGGAAAATAATGTCATCGCAAATACAAAAACGAAGGCAAATACTACACCAAATGCCGATTTGTTTTCCCTAGACCAGTTACAAATACAGGTCAAGTAAACAACCTCATGTCTTCAGTTAGACATAGTGTTAAAGGTAAGTCACCTAAAAATACATATTACATAAAAAGAAAAGAAGAAGAAAAATATATCAATGATTATAATGCAATCATTGCCCACTTATGGAATGCAAACATAGATGTGCAGTACATTGCAGACAATTGTACTGCAGTTGCACGATATGTCACAGCATACTTAACTAAAGCAGAAAAGACAGAGCTCCAAGACCTCTTGAATGACCTGTCATCAGATAAAACAGTATCTCAGAAATTATACAGCTTGGGCATAAAAATGCTCACCCATAGAAAATGTGGATCTTATGAAGCAGCTGATCGTTTAACTGGTACTTCATTGTATGGTAAATCTGAAAATATAGTATGGCTAAGTCTTGGTCCAGCTAAATCTAGAAAAAGAGTTCTAAAATCATATGAAGATATAGAAACAATAGCCAAACATGATCCCAACAGCCAAGGCATTTTAAAAAACAATTTATTGGACACATACTACCCAAACAGAAGTAATACTTTGGAAAACATGTGTCTATACCAAATAGCCCAAAACTACACATACAAAAATAATATGAAACCTGATGAAAAAAAAGGTAAATATAGAGTGACAGACTGTGAAGGCAGCTTAGTTAAACTCACTAAACCAAATTTAATTAATCATATCAAATTGTCATTGAAGACTCCTCAACATAAAGAAGTATATTACATGTCCCTGCTACAACTCTTCAAACCATGGAGAAAAGAAGAACAATTACTAGATAACTATGACTCATATGAGGGTGCTTTCAAAGCAAATGAAAGCACTATAACTGATGTAAACTTTACACAGTACAAAACAATGTTGCACAATGAACAGCAACATGAAGAAGAACTCCAAGCCCAACTAGATAAGGATACTCCTGACAGTAGTCAACCTTCTGTAACAGGAAGCCAAGAACCACTGGGAGAACCACTAATAACAAATGAGGCAGAATTAGCTATGATAGAAGTAGAAAACACCATGTGTCAGTATGAAGATAAGGAAGACTTAACTATACTACAATCAAAACTAAACAATGAGCAATGTAGCATTCTTCAAGAAGTAAGAAAACAAATTGCAAATGGTGTAAAACATGAAAATAAAGAATGTTCCTGCCATAATTATAAACCTATACTACTGTACGTCAGTGATGAAGCTGGTTCTGGCAAAACATTCCTAATCAAAATCATTAGTAAGTTCCTTCAACAATTGACAAACAACAAACTGTCAGCTGTTGTCACTGCCCCCACAGGTTTAGCTGCCTACAACATAGCTGGTGTTACATTACACCGATTACTACTATTACCAGTAGAACACCAGAACAAATTAGACTATTACAAACTTTCTGCAGAAGCTGCAATTGAATTACGAAGAGTATTGAAACAAATGAAAATGCTACTAATAGATGAAGTGAGCATGGTCTCCAACCTGATGTTAGCTTTGATTCACCTCAAATTACAAGAAGTACTCAAAACAGACTATGAAGAGCTCTTTGCAGGAAAACACATTATTGTTTTTGGAGATCTGCTTCAATTAACACCAGTAAAAGGTGAACCTATTTTTAAAACATTAGGGCACAAACTCTGCCATAAAACTGTTGGCAGCATTGGAAATGTCAACCTTTGGCAACATTTCCAATACAGAGAATTAACAGAAAACATGCGCCAATCTGCAGATCTAACTTATGCCAACATTTTAAAAAGTTTGAGAGTTGGTATACTTTCTAAAGAAGCAGAAGCAACATTGAAAACCCGGCACATTAATGCACTTTATGGCGATAATGCGTGTGCTACAGATGTTATGGAACAATTAGCCCACAAAAATGTCAATTGTATGGCCTTAATGCCAACTCTTGCAAGCTGTCTCAATGAAATAATGTTAAGTAAACAAATGCAACCAATAATGGAAATTAGCGCCACAGACAAACTAGATGTACATGGTATGACACTACCCATGTGTGACCAAGCCACAACAAGACTAAATAATTTAGAAAAATCAATCTCAAACACAGCAGGCTTAGAAAAGATGTTAAAATTATCCTTAAATTGCAGAGTAATGCTTAAACGTAACCTTGACGTGGACCAAGGACTAGTTAATGGAGCACTGGGTACAGTTGTTGGCTTTCAAACATACCCACGTGACAACAAAATTCAGTTTGTCAATATACTCTTTGACAAACTTTCAGAAGTAAAACGGATAGGACGCTCAACAGCTAGATTCCTTCTCTTCAAAGATATGTATGTACGCAGAGAACAATTTTCTCTAACTCTTGCATACGCAGTCACGATTCATAAATCACAAGGTCTTACCCTAGACAAAGCAATGCTAGATATTGGTAACACAGTCTTTAAAGAAGGCATGAGCTACGTAGCACTATCATGCTTACGTACACTTGACGGTCTATTTCTAATCAACTTTGATGCAAGTAAAGTAAACGCTGATATTCCTTGCATTTTAGAATATAATAGACTTCGCTCAATATACACTCCCCATCTAAACACATATTCTGTTCCACAAAAACTAAACTGTTGTAAAAGAAAACTAAATCAAACAGAAATGCAACAGGACTTCACTGCAAATCCTCCAAAGAGAGTAAAAGAAACTAATACTTCATCAAGTACCACAAACAAAAAATAATCAATTAGAGAAAGTAAACCAGGTACTTCTTTAAAGAAGGAAGACAAACTCCAAAAAAAGCAGTTAGATACAGAACTACCTGGACCATTTAAGTTCTCAAATATAGTTGGTGTAAGTTGCTATGCAAATGTAGCAATGAACATTCTATTTCAATTACCACCAATTGTTGACAACATTTACTTACACAGTACAGACCCATTGTGTTTGCAAATGTTACTACTTCACAGAAATGCAGCAAACAATCCTGACAACACATATAGTGTTTTTGGAATAAGACGACAATTGGACTACTGTGCTGGAATGGTGAAATTCACTATAAACTCACAGGAAGATCCACAAGAATTTCTAATGTACTTACTACAAGTACTGGAAAACAAAAACATACCTATAAATGAAATCTTTCAGATTTCATTCATGTGGAAACATACATGCACTCTCTGCAACAATGTGACACAAGAAGAAATCCCCAATGAACGCTTCATATATATATATCAATACCAAATTGTGAATCCATTCCATTTCAGCAACTTGTACAAAATGCAAACCATGGTTTTTATACTTTTTTATCCAGCTCTGGCCAACCCCCTCGGGAGTTAACCATTCTCAGAACCAAACCTAGGGTTTGTAGCCAGGTCAATCCCATAATGTATGCATTTTGATCAGTTCCGCTGATACAGTTGTTAATTTACACATAGGTCAGGGAGAGGACAAGGTCTCAGTTTGTGACCCTAACAAGTGGCCTGCGGACATATTATTTATTCATGTGTGGGGAGGTCACAATGGCCAGAATCCCACTCAAAATGTCATTCGGCCTCCATTTTGTTGTTCAGGGTGACTTCCACACTACAAGAGAACCTAAAATGGAGGCTAAATCCAAGATGGCGATTTACACAATACATTAAGGTCAAGACCTTGCCGCGGAATCTACGTACACAATGTTTTTAGACAACTTGGCGTAGGCCAACATACATTCAAACAATGCGATAGGAGGTACAATATTATTTCGATTTCCACAGACCTGCAATTCAGATAATCGCTCCACGTTAGTAATACAAACACATAGTAAATACGTAATACTAATGCTTCTACGTTACAATGCAGATGGTACCAAAAACAACTGCAAGCTGACTGGACTCACACATGGTCAAATATCACTTGGTAAGAAAACCTTCACAACAGTAGGTATAATCTACCACGCAGGAGCCACAACCAATTCAGGGCACTACACTGCATATATAAAAAAGAAATGTGGATGGTTTGAATGTAATGATAGTACCATTACTCTAAAGCAGAGATTACCAGCAAATCTTACAAACGCTTATTTGATGTTCTTAAAACCAAATTTTGATAAATAAACTGTATTTAAACCTTTAAGTAAATTTGTGTTAAAAAAATATAAACTGTTAGAATACTCCAAAAGCTATCTAACTGCTCAAAGATTCTACAATAACTAATCAGATAAATGAATACCACTAAATTAGACCAAAAAATACACAGTTAGAATACGCCAATTGGTATCTAACTGTCCCAAAATTATGCATTTGTGTTAAAATAATATAAACTGTTAGAATACTCCAAAAGCTATCTAACAGCTCAAAGATTCTATAACAACTAATCAGATAAATGAATACCACTAAATTAGGCCAAAAAATACACAGTTAGAATACGCCAATTGGTATCGAACTGCTCCAAAATTTTATAATATCAAAACAAATGAAGAATTTGTTACTGCTCCAAAAAAAATAGAACAAAGCAAAGTATAAAGCATTAGCCAGAAACAACAAGTGAACGCTGAAAACAAACAAACAAATAAACTGTAGATTAACAGAAAAAGTTTTTTTTTAAATCCAACATGGATTTTTTTTTCTCCCACAGACCCAATGATTTTAGCAACAAATACAGAAACTGAGCAAATTGCACAGTACTCTGGTTTGTACTCTACTAAATATGAGTGTCGAAAAAAAATAAAAGTATATTGCTTATACAATGTAATAAGTCATTACAAAATACTAATACTAACATGCTATTTTCTTTTATCACAGAAATGAAGAAAACATGGACTCCCATTACTAGACCAAACAGTAAGTATACAATAATAAGGACAACCATAACAGCATATGGCATCCATAGTATCTAATACCTTTGTTCCTTATACATTTGTTTTTCACCCAAAGTTATAAGCAAATATGAATGTGATATGCTGCGGTGGTTGTTGCCAGGGCATAGAGTCTTGGGTGCATGGCCAATACTGGGATTGATAGAGAAACTAGAATCATAATGCATCTTCATTTTAGCTCGTGTTACTGTAGTTGCTATGTCACAAATGCATAAATAGAATAGGGGACCACCCTAACATTGGAATGTTTTCAATGGTACCACAGCTTTTGATATTTGAGAAATGACATTCCAATTCACTAATACTATTGCAGTATTTACTAATTTACAAGCAATCTACAAACCTATATTAGTCCTCATACATAATGAACACAGCAGATACATATTAGTATTTAGATTCAGCATTGTGAACTCTAGAAGCAATTAGAACCCCAAACATTCATCTTCAAATGAGCGCTTAATGTAATAGAGGATAAAAGGCCAACAGAGGAGAAAACCTGCTCAAAGCAGAAGACTAATCTGCCTTCAGTTTGACAAGTATTAGTCATACATAATTTTCCTAGTTTGCCTGAAGAAAACATTGGACAAATGATTCACAAAAGGACCATGACCTAATATGATACCCAATTAGTTGTTTAAACACTCATAAACCTGTCCTAGCATCCATCGTGTGCAAGGCCATCAGACTTCTGGCTTATGGTAACTTTGTATTATGTTACTCAGCTATAAAAAAAGAGAAAGGCTAGGCACACATTGTTATATCATATAGACCCTTCCATTTCAGCAATATATACATGTATACAGAAACCTGTTTTTACTTTCTAAGTTGCAGAAATGGACACAAAAAGGCATTGAACATTGCTCAAGGTGGTGTCCATGCAGGCTCGTCAACACAAAAAATCAAGCTTTCAACATCACCCACAAAACTGAAAAATACAGCAAAAAGAATAGAATTCCATCATGCATGATATTACTTGATTTCTTTTCAGCCTTCAGTCTTGTGAAAGGTGCAGAAGAACAGCAAAATAGACAGGAGTCTACTGGAAGTCATCATGGCACTATTTATGGAGTGTGAGAGTGTGCCTGTGCCATGTAAGTAAATCAAACATGCCCTTCACAATCATCAAGTCAGTCATCAAAGGTGGTACATTAGGGCCCTCACTCTTTTCCCTATATATTAATGACATTTCCTGGGTGGTGATTCCGGCAGCAGCAGATGTCCCCAGAATAGAGGGGTTTCAATGCCATTACTCATCTATTTAGATCACGCCTTCTTAGTTGCAGGAACAGGATGCATCCTTAAAGCAAATACTGACCTTTTGAAAAGTACTGCAATTCCAACCAGTGGAAAATCAATAAATGCAAAAAAGCAAGTTCATGGTCTTTAAGGAACCAGAAAGAAGACGTAATTTTCGATGGGGAGGGTAAAACCTGAGGAAAATGTTCTCTTACCTAAATACCACCCTTTCAAATATCAGATCTCTGTGGCCCCATACAATGTCACGAATTGAAGCTTCCCTTCCAGCCATAAATTAAATAGTAATCTTTGGGAGACAACATGGGAACATGGTGATACCTAGAGTACAGCAAGCCAAAATAAGGGTAATGCCTAGTTAAGAAAAGCAGAATTTCGGGGCTTGGATTTGGGCAGTAAACGTCTCAGCATCAGGGAGTAGGACACAACTGTGACCTCAGGTGATTTCCATGTGACCCCATCACTGCCTCTGTGACCCCTGGTTAGAGGTTGCAGAGGCAGAAAACCGAAAGTAAAGATGGCTCAGACAAGAGCCCTCTTTATGTTCAGCTGGCACATGTCCAAGGGAAGGGGAGGAGGGGCTAAGACTTAAAAAATAAATCATTTATGTCTTAAGTCCCTCTGACTGCAGAAATAAATGATCTCAGTTACGGTTTTCCATAACAGAAATAATTTATTTTTGAAATCAGTCAGAGTGACTTCAAAATAATCTACTTCTTTTTGAAATCCGAATCCATCCCCCCAAACCAGGACATGGAGGACTTCAGCTGCTCTGCTCTTCGTGTGAGCATGTGTTGAGCATGGGAGCCAGAGGCCTGTCTGTTAAGGAGTTCCTTGGAGCAACGGATGATTTGAAAAGGAAAGAACATGTATTTGTTGAGGTGTTTGTGTGTGTTTATATGTATATTTTGTAATGTGTGGGAATTGGTGAGTGCATAATGTATGGGTGGCTGGGCATGCATGTGTGAGTGCATGGTGAATGGGTGCATGTGTAAATGAGCAACTGAATGGTGTGTCCATGTGTGTGTTTCTGTTTAATGCCTGGATTACTTACCAGCAATCTTCATTACTCCTAGTCATACTGTTCCTCGTCCCGGCACTTGCCTATGACTCATCGTGCCTCCAATGTAAGTACTGGAAAGAGGAAGAAGGACATGGAGGGAATGCTGGGCCAAGGTGCTGATTTTGGGGGTTGGAGGAGGAGAGTGCGAGGGAGAGGAGACATGTGGGGAGGGGGGCAGGAGGGGAATGTGCTAATATGTAATTGGCATCCATGATAAAGCAGGCATGATATTCAATATTAGTGGTTAGACTGGCATTTTCATACAGCCTATCTAGTCATTACTTAGTGGGGCATTGTATACTTTTCTGGGTATCTATGATAAAGTAAGCATGACAAGGGTTATTTTGTAGTTAATTGCCATTTTGGTGCAGCCAATCTAGGTATGTCTTACTGTGTCATGGCATGTTTTATTTTGCATCATCAAGGCTCCAGCAAACAAAATAAGTGTTTTAATGTGTCTGGCCTACATTGTGCAGCCTGTTTTGACTTGTTTTCTTATTATGGCATCGCATTTCTAATAGCCAAGCGGTAAGATAGCTCAGCGGGTTGAGTGTTCGCTGCTGAGATCTATGTGTGCTCTGCAAGTCGCTGGTTCAAATCCCAGAAAGGCCAACTCAGCTTTATATTCTTCCAAGGTTGATAAATGAGGACCAACTTCAGTTGGGATGATCATTGTATGTAACTATCTGCTATGTATAGCACTTTGGCGAAAGTGCTATATAAATAACAAATCATTATCATTAATGAAAGCATTAATACTGTTGGGGACTTGCATCTATTGGATTTGTGGATACTGCATTATTGCATAAACTGGCAATGTAGGGGCTCTACTTATCAAATAATGCCATTACATGACATGCAGCTATAATTGGCATACTATGGAAGTAACTGGCCATACAATGGTGAAGAGGCACATCTATGGCAGTGCATCTGGCTATTTTGAATATTTTGGGTCTAACCCTATCATAGCATGACCCAATCCATTGACTATTAATGGAACACCCTGGTTAAAATTTGGTTGGTTTGTAAAATATTTGTGTCTGCTTTAGACACTGTTTGGTATTTAAAAAATGTACGTTTATGTACTTATTGTACTCAAACAATCCACTACTGGTGCTATCACCAGGGTTAAAATGGAACAGAAACCATACAGGTCAAAGATCATGTGACACCACTTTCTGTGATGTTATCAAGCGTGTGATGTCACCCCATCAGAAATGCAGAAGGGCTGGGGGGCGCTGTTGCACTGATAGCTGAATGCAGCATAAAGCGTGAGCGCTGTGTGGGAGCCGGGGACGGAGCCACATATTTTGTACAATACAGCTCGGTTTTGAACGTAATTCGATGAGGAGCTGTAAGGAGATCAACCATGTTGGCGTTTGACCACCCGTAGCTGAAGGAGCATTGACCTACGTTGGTAAGGGTCCCTCCCCTCCTACGAAGCAGTAAAGTCATGGCAGAGGCCCAAAGTAGGAGAGGGCAAGGAGATACAATCTCCGTCAGGACGTGCATTACTGACTTACTGACTGTGCTCCCTTGTCCGATCCAGCCACCTCGACTGCAAGAAAAAGAATACCCAGGGCAATGAATCACTGCTGCCGGGAGAGCAACGCTGCGACACAATGTGCTGAGGGCCAACTTTGACCGTTGAACAGATTTCTCCAAACTGCAGGACCGTGTCCCGCCTGGCAGTAGACTACAGTGAGACATCAGCCCGGTGAGTCCCCCACTGCTTGTGAGACATAGAGAGCGGGAAGGACAGTTAATCGCGGGCAAGCACAGCGGACAACACATGACGCAGAATGGATAATTAACGCAGTGGGTCTGGTAGTGGCGTGGTGGCCAGGTGGTACTGCCAGGCCTAGGTGATACGAGAGCTGAGCGGAGCGTCCGCAGCACCCCCACTGTTGCGCACAGCACTCTACAAGCACCGTGGGTAGCACATGGCTACTCGAATTAGACTGCAAGTTGAAATATAGAAATAACCTGGTCTGGCACTGAGCCCTTACACATGCTCCGAGGGCCTCACGTGCGGAGTAGACCGTGTGGGCACTCACAGCCGGCGCGAGCCACGCAAAGGCTTGGGTGTGACCCCTGCCACAGCAAGATTGTCTGCTGGAAGTGGGGCAAGCAAACAATATGACCCGGAGCCCACGGCATTGCGTAGCAGCATTAATCAAATGCGCAAATCAGGAGATGGTTAAAGATCACAGTGGGCCATAACAATATACCAGAGATAGTGGAGAATTCACAAAGCTATGGCCCACTGTGACATGCATGGCATGCATGAATTGTGCACTCACCACATAATACCTGCAGTCCACAACCCAGCGCTACTGTAAAGCAGGTGTGGTGCAGTCATTGATCAGAGCTCCAGAGAGACCAGAAGCTGCTGAACCCGCAAATATACAGTGCATACAGGCAAAGGCCCGCCTAACGACATCAACAGGCACCTAGCCTAGGCAGCAAGAGACTACAATACAGCTGCAAATTGGACTGAAAGGTGACAAAATTGCTTCTATAAAGGCGTGATATGCTATAACACAGTGTAAAGTTTTAGTTACATCTCCAGAAGCAGGACACAAACACTGGTGCTACAGAAGGACCCAACGCAACGGATGCATGGTTTACTGGCATCTAAAGAGGCAAACACACATACAATAGAAAAGGAGGGCCGACATGCTATGGAGTGACCATACTTCTGAACGACGACCCTATTCAGACACGCTGCAGAAGTAAACAAGTACACGTCTGGTGGAGCCATCCAAGTGGCCTGCAGCAAACACTCACAGCATCTGAGGGTGAGACAAACTGCAGATCACAATACGATGTCCAAAGGAGCCACGACCAAGAAAGGTGGCACTATATATATGTTGACAAAACCAGCAAAAAATGTAATTTCCTACATCTCCTGTAATTAAATCCAAATTTTCCAATTCCCATTTAAAAACATCATGTCCAAACTTCCTAGCTCTCCATATTTTCATGATCTACCTTTCCCTCCATTAAATCCAAATTAATTTCAATCTTGTCAAGAAATCGTACAACCTATTGCTTCTGCCTATGAGACTAATCACAAACTCTATCTATACATGTCTACTATGACCTGCAATGGACAGCACCCCTCAACCAACTTGCCCAAAACCTAAATGAAGTTCAGAAAATGTAGTTTCAGGTGAACCAATAGAACTGGGATATTTGAAATGTGTCTAAATAAGTTCATGGGATCTCAATAGAAAAGTTGTGAGCATGCTCTGTCCGAAGACTGTGAAGTGGAACTATGGAAACACCAAGGATGATGGCTATAATTGCAAGGATCCAAGTGCTTCCAAGCCTTGCTTTTCCATTTCACCAAATAGCAGACTGTTCTCTTAATAGACTCTGAATAAAGCATGGTCATCGCTTTGTACTCTGGAACCCCTTGGACCATAATATTTGGTTCAGGACCAAATGTTTGTAGTCTGTCAGGAAATGAATTTGCCAGAGAGACATGAAATGAAGAATAATTTCTTAGAGATTTGAGTGGCTATAAAGGCAACACTGGTGAATTGAGTACTTTGTTAAAAAGGAATATGGCAGTGCAACATAGCTGCCTTTTTCATGGTCCCCTCTAGGTTATATTTCATGGCTAGCCACATCCTGAGCCTAATATCCATTCTTCTCTTGTTTCAGGTGTGCAGTAGAATGGGGTGCTGCTTACTGTATGCAAAAGTTGATTTGATTCTGCTAGTACTGATTCACCCTATGATGTCCCATATTTGGGATTCGAGAATGGTATGATTAAGCCATGGTGAATCGGGCCTGAGGTGATAAAAAGGGATGCCCTAAATTCCCCAATATATCCCTAACCTGTTGGTCTTACTCAATATCTCTTCCATCAATTACATTACACTTACATAGACTAAATGACCCCTCATAACACCAACAAAACATATGTGACTGGGAAGATTCTGGACTGGCATTGTCAAGTCTACAACCCCATATACAGCCAATGGAACAAATTTGAAAACCATTTATGATTGAATTAAGCAAGTCAATGCCCTCACTAAGTAACAGTGCAGACACAAATGTGTGTGGTTAGACAATTTTATGCCTTGTGGGAGTCGATTAGGGTCGATTAGGGTATATGAAATGTCCCGATTCATTTTGCTGAATGAGTGTGTTAATGGTGCTTGCAAGCCATGAGGATACGGTAGTGGGGAGCAAGGAGGAAGTGAAGATAAGGAGAGGAGGTGCTGAAGCAATAAAAGGGAGGGGACGGAATTAGAGAGAGAAAACAAGAATGAGGTTGGAGAAAAGACCACAAGGAGGGGCAGAGAGAGATAAGGGAAATATTAATAACAGCGAAGGTGGTGCAAGAGTTGTTAGAGTGGAAGGAGAAGGAGGGAGATTGAAGAGAAACAGTAAGATTGGATTAGGTGGGGGAAGCGTTGCTGGAGCAGGAGAAGGAGGAATGGGAAAGAACAGAGAGCATAAGACCCAATGAATTTATAAAAGTAGTCAGACGACAGGAGGAGAGGCAAGAGATGAAACAGAGTACAAAAGAGAGTAAACATCTGGAGAGGAAAAGGGAGATGATTAGAAAGGAGAAGGTGGAAGAAACAAGTAGGTGGTGGAATCCAATAGAGGAGGTGAGTGGGGGCAGATCATTGTGGAGCTTTGGGGAAGAAACAGGAGAATGTGGAAAAGAAGAGGAAAGGGAAATTAGGCCAGTGGTCGAATTGAGCAGGAACGGTGGGGAGCAGTGCCCCACTACTTTAATTTTGTACTGTTAACAGCTCCACTACTTTTTGAAACCATTTTTACCATTACAGAACTGCTCTTTAATAAGTTAAAGCACACTTCTCCATTTTACCACCGGATATCAGTTACAGCTAAACAGAAATCAGTTTCAACTCAATTGGATGTTAACAAGCATTGCTGCAACACTTGAAAAATGTGTTGCACGTTACTCACTTTCTTCGTACTCTGTCACCCACTGGAGTCACAGTTCCACTCCTTTTTTTGGTGCACTTCTATCACTGGATTAGGCAGGTAGATCAGCAGAAGGAAGAAGCGGTCAAGCTCAGATTAAACATGTTTTTTTTCTACTACCTCTCCGGCGTAGACAGTGGAGAGTCTGACAGCTTCAAAGAAGGCTGAAGACCTGTCATACCAAAGCCCAAATATGTCTGGTCATATGTCAACAAGGACTGGAGCCTTGGGATATGACAAAGGTGTCTCTTGAATGCCAGCTAGAGGAGAACACTCATAAAGGAGGGCACCCATCATTCTTTTATGTTATTACTACATCTTAATGAGCAAAGAAAACACAACAACCCAGCCATGCCAACAATAAGTGCTAGGGGCACTGACAACTCCCAAGACCATGAGTGGCTTTTACTTAATGGGCAGATTGTGGAGTCAACGAGAAGACATTGAAGGATTGTCAGTCTTCAGTTCTTAAGCAAGCTTGTATTGTGCTATCTTCTTTTTGCTAAATATCCTGCACTCTTGGGTTGATTATAACCCAACGCATGGCTGATTTTGGAGTAAAAATAAATCCCAGCAAACCCCTACTTTCTGTGTGTTGAGTAGTGTGTTGATCCAACTTCCATTAAATACATCTGATGAAGCGGTGGACAACTATATACATTGGTGCAACCCATAGTTGATGAACAATAACAATAGTGGATATATAGCTTTGGTTGATCTAGGAAAAAATGGCTACTCCATGATAAGTCCTAGCATGGAAAACAGTTCGCTATGTGAGGCATCAGATGTTCTTGACTCTTTTAGCAGTAGTTGATAATTTTAGGCAGATAGTTAGAAAGGCAGGGACATATAAGGTAGCACTCTTCCTTTCTATTAAGTTCCCACAACACTTTGAGTTATCCATATAGATGATTTTTGAGTTGTAGATGATAACCCTTGGTTTTAAAGGAATTCAGTCACACCTTTCTGGGCTCAAGGAAAGAAATGTGTTTAGCCACATTTTGTTCACATGCATTCTAGTGATCCTTTATCTCACTGGTTACTCTGGATAATTTGTCTGTGGTTACAATGTTGCACATGCTATCTTAGTTTGGCTATTTCCAGTATCCAATGATGCTCAGCCCAATTCTCTAAAAATGTGTTCCCATTGCTGAAAGTGGAAATGGGGGTGTGTCATTATGATTCATTACTTTATTGACATGTTATAGTACCTTCAGTAATCCTCAACACATATATCTGAGTCCCTCAAAAATTGCCTCAGAGCCATGACCTCAAATAAGATGCAAGCCATGAAGATATATGACCAAGTTGATGACGTCATTCCTTGTGACACAATTTTCTTGGGCCTTCTTGCAGCTCGATGCCCACTAGGGGGCAACATTCTCCCAGTAGACATATGAAAACTCAGTGCCTTTTAACCATATGACTGCCTTCACACACATTCAAATGTGTAACACTATTTTGAGCTATGCTGTGACCTCTCTGCAGAGGATCTCCTGCTGCCTGCACTATTGTCACCTAAGGACCTTCATCCAGGGCACATGTAGGGGCCTCTCCATGCAATACATTTGGCCTCATTACAAGTTTGGCTGTGATCCATGCCAAACGTATAGTATACATATGCCTTTGCTGTAATCCATCCCCTAAAATATAAAGTAACAGCTTTGGAGGACACAGTCCAGGTTCAAAGGTCACTTATGCAGTCCTGACACAAAGTTCAGGCGGAGGTCTCTTTTTGAATATCAGCACCTCTGATCTATAATAATTGTACTGTGAGTTAGTTAGGTTTAGTTCTGTGCCATGACAAATAGGAATCAAAACAAGCGTATTTTTTATTTTAACAAAAGACTATGGTCCTTAAGTACACTCCTAGGTCATCCTAGGTCTTGTCTAAATCTTCCGAGGCCAACATTAACCAAATGGTAGCATGTGCTAATGTTTCACTCCGGTGCAGGCTTCATCAACGTGTAGCGATAATTATACAACAATAGAAACAACATTTGCTGTTCCATATCACAGGCAATTGTGTGTTAGTAACATTGTGTCTAACACCCCATTAATTTTTTTAATACCCTGGTATGGTTCATACACAATTTTCGGATGTTTGCAAACTTGTTTAATCTGAATTGTTACCACTTGATAAACGTTTTCCTACATTAATAACATGCATTAGTATCCCATGGTCATTATGTTGTTACATTAATTACTTGGCATTCGTTAGAATAAGTTTTGATTTACATATACAGTGGGCCACTGCCCATCTTATAAATAACCCTGTAGGAGTAGAAATAGAGGATGAAAGAAGAAAATAATGAAGAAGAGTGTTAGGGAGCATTTAGTTATGTACACATTGATTGTAAATGGGACTGCTGTGGTGAGTAAGCAATCATCCTGCCAACCAAGTTTCGAATGGTAATGGTAAACATGAGTGATCAGTCTATCTGGTTATGCATTGGAGCAGACCTGTCTGCCAGTGAGCATAGGTGAATAATGGCCTTTGTCTAATTGCAAGGATGGATCCAATAGTGATTGAGCATTAAACAGTGGTCAACAATGTTGAGACCAATAGTTGTACAAGGGTAAACTAGCTGGCTGGACAACATTCTAGAGTTCGGTGCTCTGCTGTTAGCATGCTAAGTCAATAAAATGCGGTTTGTGATAAAAAATATTTTGACTTAATACCTTGAGAGATCTCATGTACAGCGTGGTGCAGTTTAGGTCCTGTGATCACTGCAAGTTTCTTCACGACACTGCATAATATTGGGTCTGTGGGAAAAATAGTAAAAGGGTGCATTTATATGCTTTCATTGGCATTGTGTGTCAGGTACTGTGTTGTGAGCTATGGCTAAAGTGCATACAAAATGGTGTGTACCTGAAATAATCCTTAGATTCTTGAACGCATGGAGCTTCTTCTTTAAAAAATTGTCGGTTGCTTGGAAATATATCCTCCAGGGGGGAAAAAAGCTACAATTATTAGAGCGACCTGTTGACGCATAAAAGCCTTAACTTTTCAAATGAACCTAATGGTCAAGATCCCTGGTGCAGGCTTATTAGAAAAATGTTTAGCTCATTGCCCGGATGGCGCTGCTCCACTGGTGTCTGTAAGCACAGCTGTCTTGGGATCAGCATATCATTTTCATCCCACAGTGACATCCTGCGTAACAAATGCGGTGACGTCATCGGCTTTGAAAAAGGCCGCGAATCACAGGAAACCAAATAAAATCCTATCAGGGCCGGTCTTACAACAGATTGCACCCCAGGCGGGAAGCATCGTTGGTGCCCCCCTCACCCAACCTGTGATCTCATGCATGTGTCATGGGCTGAGCAGCGGGAGTGGGAACTATGAGTTAACAAAATTGTCAATGCTGGCATCTGCTGAATTTCATGAACCTCAGAAAACAGCAATAAGAGGGTCAAACCCGAACAGGCCTGGTTATGTAACTCTGCTTTTGCTTTTCATTTTTAGTAACAATGACCACTTTGCTGCTGTGACTCAGGTCAGGGAATTGACAATGGCAGATCTACACTAATGTCATTCGTATGACCTCAAACATTTAGCCACTCTTAAAAGTTGATGAACTGGCCTTGAACAGTGTTACTCGAACCTCCAAGAACAAGCACCAGCAACATACCCACCGATAGCTGTACAAGCCCGTCTATCTCAGCATTAAAATACATGCATTTATGCAATATGTATTGCATCAATTATTTCACGGGAAGTTAAATATATTTAGGAGGGACACACGTAAACAATATCACTACTCATGTGAGTGGTAAAGTCTACTTTAAACATATGCAGATAGTTGACATGCATGTACAATTCAACATAGCTCCCAATGTTAATGTTGGAGAGGTGGCGTTCTAAAATTATGACATTACAATGTGGACTTTACATTGAAACACACTGCAGTGCATTACCGTGGCAGAGAAATGGCAGTTTGAGTATTGGGGTTTGTTTCGCTCATGCTCGTGAACTCTCTAAATTCTTAAATGTTTCCTTTGTGATCATTCATTTTAGTTCCCGACAGCACCATGAAACTGTAAGATCGCAAAGAAAAACAATGTCTACCATTCCAACATAAAAACAAAACAATCAAATTCTTAAAGGGTGGAAGGCAACCTTTTCTTTGGACTCGTTAAGTCTACTTTTTGCAAATTACTAGTTGCATGCTGCTTGAATAACAGCGGCCCTTGCACATTGTGCAGTGTATAGACAAATTTCATTTCAAGGGACTTGGAGTACTGCGGGTACCAGGGGAAGCATCTCCAGTGTACCCCAAGAGTAGTGCGCTTTGCCCTCCAACCTCACCCCCCAGCCTTGCAGCCCTGCGCTTTTTCACATTCTCCATTATGGTAAAGAACATTATCCTGAGCTTGGGAGAGAAATGGACTATGCAGAAGGAGCTGCCTCCCCAAGGTGTGTTTAGCTGCTGGTGTATCAAATAAAGAAATGGGTGGCATCAAGAGCCCCACGCTCTGAAACACCTTTTGCGCACTGGTTGGTCACACGACAGAAAGTGTGAGCAGGTGATTCCCCAACACTTGAACCATTATTTAGAGACCTGGCTTTGATTAATGTGGCGTTAGCTAGTCATGGCCATGTCCAGGCGTTTGTGTTAAAGGAGATCGGAAGCTGCACCGTGAAGGGTATTTCAAAGGCCATGAATTGATGCTACAGTATGTTGCCCCCAATGGAACAAAGAAAGTGAAGCATGCATTCTGCAAGTCTGGGTATTTGCATTATACAGAAGACGGGCCAACCGTCCACGGAGACGGTTTCTACTATAGTTGCTGAGTCGCTTTCCCAAGCCAGCTGCTGTGCAGACTTTGCTCAGTTTTTGGTCCAGCGCCTGCATCCATCCTTCACACCATCATTCAAAAGGCGCGTTCGTGTAGGTGTTTGTTTATCTCGTTAGACTAGCGTGATTGCTATTCCAAACAAAAGAAGCACAACGACAAAGAGTATAAGACAAGTCTGAGCAAACAGTGAAATGTATGAAACTCTTGCACTAAAATAAAGTCAGCAGTGCATGCCAAGGAAAGAGGGAACAACGAACAATATGCTATGGAGCGGGAACTAGGGGGGTGTAGTAACCTCCAAACCGGCTCACACATGGTTCTGGCCCCCAGGGTCTCGCCCTCGAAGTGATTTTGGCCTGGCCACAGGCCAAAGGGCCGACGGACGGACCAATCCAACCCCGCTGGAATTTGCAACTGTCTAAGATCTGCTGACGGTGACACTCTACCCAGGTCTTCCGAGAACCAGCCTTTTGATCTCCTGAGGAGAGTCCACCACCAGTGCACGCTTCCTTTTTCATGACTGCTTGAGCCTTGACAAAAGTGTCTAGCTTTGTGGCCTCCAGAGGCCGTTCTTGGTTGGCCCAGTCATCTCCGCAATACCATTTTAAAATAAATAAAACACCTATGCAGCAATAGGCCTCACCTGCGAGGACGGGAGCAGGAGGAAAGAAGTGTGCTTGCCTCGGCAGGCTGCAGTTACTGCCGGATTTCCTGAAACAAGGCCCAATCAGTGTTTGTATTTGTTGATTCTGCTGCCGCTTGGCAGTGTGTGCTTGTGATGGGTACAACTTCAGGATTTAGTGACCCAATCACTCCTCTTTTCTGTAATGGCCGGGGCCAGCCAGCCCCAATCGATCCACACTTCAGTGTCAGTGCGCGCCCATAGCCTGGAGGAGGGCACACCGCATCTGCGCCCATGGGCCTGGCTGGCGCCAGCGGCGCGGGGGAAGGTAATAAAGCAACAAATGTTGCTAATTTATTTGCCATTTGCCCTGCACTGCCTGAGGGGCAAGTCCAGGCCTATTTCTTGGTCAGGGCGAGGTGGACAACTGCCCGGGGCGCAATAGCCCCAGGGTGTGCAATTGCCACAGTCCCTGGAGCCTCTGGAGGGGATGGAATTCCCCAGTTTGTGGGGCGGCGCATTGATGTGGGGAAAGTTCCACAGGTCAGGTGCTGGCGCTGCCCCTTCCGACTGTAATGTCACGTAGTACAAAAGTACTACGTGACATTACAGAAGTCAGAGGCTCCCTCTGACCACTTTAGTGCCACTTGGGGGGGGGGCATAAGCACACCAATAAAAACACTTTAGGTCCCCCTGCAGCTAAGACCAGCCCCTTCCATCACAATGCCGACAGGAAACTGCTAATGTTGGCCCATTAGTCACTAAATGGTTTCATGCTGGCATTGAGAAGGGAGGGGAGGTGCAGTGGGCTGTGGGGAGTGGGCGTGCCTTGCAGGGACCCACTGTGGGCCCCAACACGGTACAAACGGAGACCCGTTTAGGCACACGGTGTGTCCCTGCAAGCTCAGAAAATGGCCAAAATAATGGTTTAAAGCAGCGCTATTTCTTTCATGCTGCTTCCTTTCCAAACTATATATCAATTACACTTTGAACCACTACCATGGTAATGGTGATGAGTTACTTCACTATGCGGATAATAGTTTTGACCAGTGTTGCTGAGTAAATATTCTTTAAGCCACAAACTGGTTTATTTATTTATTTATTTATGCAATGTTTGTCGGGTACATGGAGACAGTTAATTTATTTATTTATGCAATGTTTGTCGGATACCTGTATCCGACACACATTGCATAAATAAATAAATAAATAATCCTGGTCCATGTATCCTTACAACAGTCAAGACTTTACTGTATCAAAGCATACACTTGATTCCCATTCGAAGAATGTTAAAGTGATTGTTTATTGGGTTCAGGTGTCTCCTTGTCATTGACCTTTTGACTTAGGTTGCCTCCAAACCCCCTTCAACATCTTGTGTTCTTTGTTGGTTGTATATACTGCATCCTATGCCATATTCATGGTCTCTTGGTGTGCCCTGTCCTCATTATCTGCAGCTTAAGTGGAACTGGGGCATAAAATTGTCTTGGGCACCAGTGACAAAGTGGCCCACCGTTGCAAATGGCAATTCATTCCTTGTGTGACGGACTGTTTGACTTTGAGTAGGAGTTCCTTAATGGTGTAGTTTGGGAATGGCGCACAGGGTGCAGTGGGAGTGGTGCACGGGGTGCGGTGGGAGTGGTGTGCGGGGTACGGTGGGAGTGGTGCGCGGGGTGTGGCGGGAGTGGAGCTTGGGATGCATTGGGAGTGGCGCATGGGATGGGGTGCAGAGGGTGTGGGGGAGCATTCCTAGTGTTTCGCCCTGGGCACCAAATGGATTAGAAACTGACCTGGCCAAGGCCACAGCCTGCAGCAGTGCCAGTTTTAGAATATACGTGTAACACGTTTGTTTCCTAACATTATAAAAATGAACAGGCACATTTGTTTTTATAATATTAGGAAACAAACGTGTTGCACGTGTATTCTAGCACTGGCACTTTGGAATGTTGGTGCAGCGCCCCCTAGAGGCTGACTGACGTCAGGCAGCCGCCTGGGCTGCCTGATGCAAAGACCGGCCCTGAATCCTATAGGCGTCCAGTGCAATTGGAAACACGTTGGGGAAAATAGTTTTGGGACACTTTTTTGGGTTGAAGCCTAGGCTGTCTTAACCCATTATCCAGTCTAAAAAGTCCAGATACATGGCTGTGTTTGCCAAAGTTAAAGATTGAAATGCATAATGCCAGTGAATAAATATAACCTCTGATAACCCATAGCAATGGGAATATAATACTTGACTGGGTTTCCTAGGGAGGATCCGGCATCATAGCAAGTTTATAAGGATATTGATCAGATGTAAAGTATGCACCTGTCCATTGAGATAAGGTTTAGAGTGTCAGACACGGGGTTTAAGTTCGATATATATGTTGCATATGATATATAATACTGTACTGGGTATCCTGGGGAGGATCGAGCATCATCACATGTTTGAATGAATAATGATCAGTTATAAAGTGAACACCTGTCCATTGAGAAAAGGTGTTGAATTTCAAACATGGGGTTCAAGTTAGATATATGTAACATGAGATGTAAAGGTAAGTACTAAAGGGTGCAGAGTGTTGCATATGCACGGGCGTCCTGAAGAGGGTTCAGCGCCCATAAAGTTTCAAAGTAAAGGTATGGCATGGTGATGCTTTCTGTCAGCAAGATCTCAATGAGGTAAATGAGACCACATCTTATTAGATGGGCAAACAGGAAGGTGCTATATGAGGAAGGTGGGCTATGAGTGAAGGCTAATATGAAGTCGAAAATATTGGGAGATCACAATCAGTGACGTGTAA
The DNA here is from genome assembly GCF_040938575.1 of Ambystoma mexicanum. NCBI lineage: Eukaryota > Metazoa > Chordata > Amphibia > Caudata > Ambystomatidae > Ambystoma > Ambystoma mexicanum. The sequence goes on from NC_090929.1 coordinate 1,348,652,170, forward strand.
TGTAATGAGGTCCCTAAGGTGGGATGCAAGTCTGTGTATAGCTCATTAGGGGATTCCTTATCTGGCACTGGCTGATTGTATTGGTCATCATAGCACAAGTGAGTTGTGTGGTTCACTAGGGTGTCATCTGTAATGGTTTGTATGTATAGGAGCTATGTGGACAGAGAGACAATGTTCTCCTTTGGTGTGCTTGTTGTTATACAATTATATCATCCAGTTATAAAGCACTAGTTTATATTTTTGCTATTACCATGCTTCATTTTCTTCCCTTTAGATACAGACATATATATATATATATATATGTATATATGTGACTACATAAACAAGATTGACCTTACTCAGTCGCCAAAGTCAATCTAATTAGTACAGGAAGACTTAACGATTGCCAAATCAGCAACCATGCTATAGTCACCAACATTATGTTCATGCTGCCACACCACTACAGCATAAGATGGCAGTAGGTGTTTTATGATGGTGGGTTGCAAGCACCTGTACTGTCATATAGTGCCATTGTGATGAGTTTATTTATTATTATCTGAAGGACCTGCACAATGAATATAGCAGAGGTCAATGAAAACGAGAGAGAGAATCAGAACCCTAATAAGGTTATTTGAGGTGCATGTGTTTCATTGTTTATAATGCTGATACGCATTGTTCAGTGAATTACCCATTCATGTGATGTATGCACATGGCATGTCCTGCATTCAAAGGGTGCTTTCAGTGAACCTGATCATGGACAGCCACTGGTTATTGTCCCTTACTTTTGCTGAAGTTGCTGCTTGGATCCTGTGGTAAGTGTGACACTTTGCCATCCCTATTGCCATCAATTTTATATTAGTAACATGGAGATTTGTATTCTTCATTTGAACCCTGGTCCAGGATACCTACATGAGTGAACACTGTCTCATCATGGGTAATTCTGACCAATTAATGAATATGTAGGTGTAGCTTGTTATGATAGAACACAGGATCTTAGCTTCTTTCTTGTCTCACTCTTGGCCCTCTGCAACTCTGCAGCTGGTGTCAAAGAAACTCGTCCTGCATCTAGTAATTACTGCAACTCTCTCATTGGCTGTAGTTGTACCACCACCTATGGCTTCAAATGATATCCCCACTTTGAAGAGTAGAATCAAAAGAGGCACACAGTGACAAAGGAACATGCACAACCGATCAACTAAAAGCACAACACTATCTAGTGTTGTTCTGCACCATGCAATGTATAAGTGAGCCTGGGCTAATGTGAATGTGTTTGATGTGAAAGAATGCACCAAATAAAGTTTGACCTTGCGCCTATCTAGGGCAAATGACTCAAACTGCTGTTCGTCTGTGACAAGCAGTTGGCAAAGGGGTGAGCTGCGTTAGTGGAGATTACACACATCTTGAGAAGTGATTTTATGTGAAATGGATGTCAATTTGTTTTCAAATTAGAGTAGGGTAAAACATATGATTGTAGGGACTTAGTTTGACACATTGACTTATGCCCTGCATGAGTACAAGTATGAGTAGAGGATGTCCATTCTACTCAGCCCTCACACTTCTAGAAAGCAAGAGTGAACCCGGCCAAAAAGGCAAAATAGGCAAAGTGAAGAGATATACCTCCTTTGCCATTCGTGGTAATGTGGGCCAAAGGAAGGCTATACTCTCAAGAGCGGTGTTATATTGTCCAATAGCAACCCAAACAGCAAAGTACAGCAGACCACAATAAAGGGAATGTCCAATCAAGGTTCTATAAAAGTACCAATACTTTATTTTCAAACACTCTATGCAATATTAACTAAATAGAAAAACATTGCACACAACCGCATCTGACTAAAGAACAGAGAATGTTCTAAGGTAGAAATATGCAGCACTCTGGGTAGTGAATCAGGTGTGAAAGTCAAGTAAAAACCACAATGTTCTTTAAAAGAATATGTTTTTTGAGAAAAAGGTGCAACATAGTGGGCTATTTTTTTAATTTTATTTTTCATTTATAGCATTTCGCTTTTACATTAATACCTTTTGCATTGTCATTTATAGGTTATTAAAATGAATCATAATTTACATGATTACATTTAGAATCAGCGTTCAAATATCAAAACAACAATCCAGTGTTCTTAATCGTTACATAACGGGTCACTTTGCAATCTATTCTTGTTACAAATTCAATTTTTCTAAAAACGTTGTTGTCATATGTATCAATACATGCTCAGCATTTATTATAAAGTTCCACATGTGCTTTCATCCAACAAATTAAAGTCTTTAAAATATTGTTGATATTGTTCCATATGTAATTCTGTCCGTTTGTTACAGTGCACTAATAAGTGTTGTAGAGTTTCACACTTGCCTTCAACATTCCCTATTAGTCTCTAGGTTCCCAAAAGGATAGGGCCTTGTGAAAGTACCTCAGTACGTTCTTTGCTGGTTCCATGGCATCAAACCAGGCTTCTGTGTGCTGCATTGTAGTTCAAACTAGCCTGACGGTTGCAAGCATTGGTTCAGAGATGAGAAGATTGTCAAAGCAGGAAAAGCGAGTGCTGTGTTGTTTTGAAGGGTGGATAACGCAGTTGTAATTCTGTTTGAACCAGTTTAAACAGGCACCCTGATTTGGTTCAAAAGGCATTGAATGTGATTGGAATTAGGTTAAAACCTATGTAAACCACGTATTGGTTCGAATGGCATCGAATATTGTTCAAATTCAGTTCAAACCTGTATGAACAGTCGCTCTTTGTTGATTCTAATTTGGTTCAGATCTGCGTATACAAGAGCCCGGTTTTGGTTCAAACCAATGTCGAATGATGTTCAACCTGTGTAAACAGGGGCTCTGTGTTGTTTCAATGAAGTTTGCATGTGGTTCAATAGCAGTTTGAATGCAGTTCAAATCCTGATGCATCATGTACAAGTTTGTCACCCTGAAGTCCCCAAGCTACCTCACTCAGAAACTCAGCATCCCCGGAGGAATACAATTCACCAGAAGAAAAGTGCAGGAAGGATTAAAACAGAAGACAGGTCTTCTTTGTCTATACCCCAAGACTCTGGAACCTCCTCCCCATTAACATCCGACTCTCCCCCTCACTTTTACAGTTTAGGAAGGAGCTCAAGACACTCCACTTTAAGGAATGGCTCCTCCCAAACACCTAGGTCCATACACTGCCCACTACCCACCTTACCTGACACTGGGTGAACTGATCCCCACTGTTGTGTGCCCTGGTTACTTGTAGATCCTCTGCTGAATATGGCCCTCCCTCCCCTGTTGTTAGAGCCCCACTCCCTTGTTTCTTTGCTCCTTAACCTTATTCTCCCCCCTTTGCTTGCAAAGTGCTCCATTGCTTCCCGAGGCTTGGCTCACGTTCAATAAATACCATAATAATATTATTATTATTATTATTATTATTATTATTATTATTATTAATAATAATAATATAATACTAATATTAACAATAATAATACTGTCAATACCCTTTCAGAGATGGAATTACCTACATCACTGTATAATGTATTAATCAAAAAAGACAAGGCTTCTGCACCCTGGCTAGATGCCAAATCCTTAGACTAAGAAAGGACTTTAGGGAAGAAGGAGTCAGGATAGATTCTTAGCCATTTTGTTTCAGGCATGTACACAATCACAGATATGGATAATATACATATAGACCATTGTGTGATAGGGACAGGGAAAGAGAACATTACACACATGATATATGATTGTTTTTTGTGCTAGAGAGGATAAATCAGATCAAATACTTTAAATCTGCTTGTTTTGTGGAAAAGCCAAGAAAGAGACACAAAAACAAAATTTGCACTTTCACACATCATTAGTAGAGAAAGCTAATCACACAAATTGACCTATGATTTTTTGGGGCGCAGGGGATGATACCTCAAACCGTTGAACAACACATGAAGTGAGAATTGGCTGTTTTTGGCACAGGAGAAGAGGAAATCAAATACACAATTTGACACAGGATTTTATTTTTGGAAGGATAGGAGAAAGCAAATCACACAAAGACTTTGAATGATGTTGCGCTCGGGCCAAACAAGAGAGAAGAAAGTAATTCACACACATTAACATATGATTTATTATGTCAAGTAAAGGAGAAAGCAAATCACATACAATGGCCTGTGATTTCTTTGGGATTGGAGACCACGGCAATCCACAAGCACATAGAATGGAAGCATGGTCTGACTTGTTCTAGATTGTTAGATTCCAGTGATGCCTTTCCCAAAGCACTCAGTGGTGGGGATGGCAATCATGGTGTGTCCACACAGGAGAATACACCTTCCTGTTGTAAGTCGCTGATTCACTGGCACATGCAGCCCTAAATCTCCCACTTTCAGCCTGCACAAGCACCTTTGTGATCCATGCATAATGCACAAGTGGCACCTTTCACGAACAGGGCTTTGTTCCCAGCATTCCTTTCTCTCCCTCTGCCCCAGTTTTCTTTTTTTCCGAATTTTACTTGAGAACATGTGAATGTAATACATCATTTGCATCAAAGGAATAATTTGCCTCAAAGGAATTCTAAAATGTGTTATTTGCAGGAAAGTGTAATTTGGTTTGGCCACTAAAAGATGGCAAACTGAGTTACAGGCTCTCAATGTGATCTATTCTCCCGCTGGCCTCCATTCAATTCAGTTGTGTTCTACTGCAACCACAGACAAGAAATATTACACACACGTGTTTGTCATAAACGTTGGGCAGCCAGTGGTGTTGTTTCCCCCCACTACTGAAACAGTGCATATACTTGCAATCACTGAAGAGATTCTGCTTCCTCCTACCAGGAATTATAAGGCATTTTCTCTGATATGGGTATTTGGGCGCCACTAAAAATGGTGCAGTAAATTACAGCCACTGAATCAAATATCCCCCTGCTAATCAAGCATGACAAGTCTTTTTCACTGAAACAAGAATGTTGCCTAAGGACTGAGTATAATGTTCTCTTTGCTATCAAGAAGTATAATCGTTTTTTTTTCTTCCTGCAAGTATTATTTGTTCTGTTTTCTAAAATATGGCACAGTCACACCTGGGATCATATCACAAACACAGCCTTCCTGCCTTGGGAACAAGACAGTATCCTATATGGTGGGTTCAATACCCTAGACAGGTCAACTCAGGTCTTCACCATACTCCCTATCATAGGTCGATAAACTGAGTACCACATTGTGGGTAATAATGAAGGTAACAGGAAGCATTGACTACTATGTGCTTTGAAACTGGATTCTATGTAATAATGGTGGTGTATACACCACTAGACATATTATTACTACTATTATTATTATTATTATTATTATTATTATTATTATTATTATTATTACTATGCAAGCCACTGAATGTAATCTCTTCATGCCAAATAAGAAATGTAAACTGTTTATGCAACTGGCCATAGACATATGGCACACTCATTTACAGGCACTGAATGCAGACTCTTGCCTATAAGATGTGTTATTCACAACTGTTTAAGCAATAGGCGTGTGGTCTGGTCACTACATGGTGACACACTGGTTTACAGCCAATGTCTGCTAAAACTGACGATAAATGCCATGTTGCTGTCTCATGCAGTAGTACAGATGTAGTAGAGTCACTCGTTTTACCAAATGGATGGCCTACCCCTCATCAAGTTCAAATACCTCCCTCAACCAAATCCTATTTTAATGTTGTAATACTGCCTAGATCAGTTGAAATTGTCCCACAGCTCAACTCAATCCTTATTATTATCAACTGCTCACTCATTTAAAGGGTGTTCCCTCAAATTTTCCATTAACCTTATGCCTCTGAAATGGCTGTTTTATTTTGAGGCACCAAACACATTTTGTTTTCCCGAACCACTGAAAAGGTTCAACTAATTCAATGTGTCTAAAATGTGCAACATCGGGTCATTTCGTTTTATGTCCAATCAGTTCGCCCAGGCTTAGTAAATGGCTACATAAAGGCTTTCAATATTGCAATGCAATATATCGACTTATGGTAAATCAAGGATAAGAACAAGAGTTGGAAACACTTAATCTGCATAGACTAAACAACTCAATGGGCCTCATTACGACCCAGGCAGATTTCGCGGTGCTAAATGCACCGCGAAGCATGGCGGAAAGCCGCCGATAGCGCCATGGGGGTTGGCGGATTTACCGCCCCATTCCGACCTCGGCGGAGCGGTAAATCCCCAATCCCCATTCTGCCCTTCCCCATTCCCATTTTTGCCCCATAGGGTATAATGGGAGTGGGGAAGGAGTTAATTACGCCACCGTAAAATACGGTGGCGTAATTAACAACGAGGTCCCGTAGCGCCATGGTTTTCTCCGGCTGGTAAAACCAGGCGGAGAAAACCTCCATGGCGCTACGGGAACTCGTAGTATGGCGGAGAGGTACGCCATGCACTACGCTGGCGTAATACCCTCTCCGCCAGGGTCCTAATGAGGCCCAATATGTTGTATTCCTGAAATTACACAGCGGGTTAGTGAAATAAATAAATAACTAACATTATATTGTATATCTGTATCTTGTTACATTTCGAAAGCGATCTGTGCCAGGATCGAAGAGCTCACCATTTTGGTCTGCTTTTCCCATCATACCACTGATTTACCTCAGCCCTTTCTAGCAGAATGCCATAATTTGGACTCGTTCCACACACATCTTGATCACATTGAAGTGAGTCGAAATTGATTGAAGTTATGAAAACATCCTCAAACCTTGAAAATATTGCAATAAACCTAGGAGGTCGTCATTTATGCTGCCTGGAATTTAGTTCCCTGCTGAGTTTCGTCTGCTAAAACCATCAGAGGATTCTTTTGAAAGTTTCAGCTAAGCATCCTGACATGTTCATATCCTCCATGTAAAGACCATGAGCTATTAAGTGACAGTAGCATTCATTCCTCTAGTAGCTTTCTAATGTGGTAATCTTACATAAGTCTCTGCTGCATAGAGAAAGCATCTGCCGTTTTATGTATTTATATATATTCAAAGAAAAAACGTTAGCTGCAGGGACGTTAAGGTGAGAACTTAATACAACAAAACCCTTGAAATTCAACTAAAGCTACCTTAACTTTGCACTCCCTGTTGGCAGCCTATGACCACAATAATGACATCACAGCTCACATCACTGATGACAACTCTAATTACATTACAACAGTAACTGGCATTAAGCATGGCCTTCCGCCATGCCAGTGTGCATGGCCAAATATATTTTTACACATGAATGAGTACTCGTCATGGCATTCAGTTAAGGACAGTGGTCACAACCGTCACCCATGTTCACTGAATATTTTAAAACACTAAAAGGCTACCAGCCATAGATTTTGGCCTTTACCATTGGATACAGCTTTCAACCGTGTCCACTGTATGTTATATACACTGATCAGTCACTAACCATGAACTTTAGCACAATTCTGGCTAGTGTTCACAATCTTTGGCTGTGCCCACTATATATTCTATTATATAAATGGGCCACCAGCCATGGCTTTTGACCATGAGCAGTTTGTACATATTTTGGCCATGTCATGTATATTTTAAAATACTAACATGCCATAAGCTATGGACTTCGGACGTGCCTCTGTATATTATAAACACTAACTTGCCATGGTCTTCAAAACAATATTAGCCAGTGGCCTCGGCCTGTGGCCGTGCTGACTGTATATTCTAACATATTAATGTGCACTATGTCCTTTAGCTATGGCCACTGACTACAGCGTTCAACTCTGCCCACTGTGTATTTTAAAAATGTAATGGGCCACTAGGCGTGGCTTTTAACCATGCACATTGGCATTTTGCAACACTAACTGACCACTAGCTATGGTGTTTGGAGATGGCCAGTGAGTTGTAGTCTTGGGCAGCCAGTGTCTTTCTTCCTTGGCTGTCGGCAGAGGAGGAGCATATTATAAAATCTCCTGGGAGGTGCAGAGCACAGTGGAGTTTGCTGCTGAGTTTCTGGAGTCTTTGGCAGTCTGGAGCATGAAATAGTAAGAATCCTGGCAGTCTCTTGAGTGGGAGACAGAGTACACAGTCAATGTCATAATATTTTAGTACATTGTATTGTTCTACCAATTGGAAGTGAATTTGACTCTGCCTCTGGGCACTCCCTTAAGCAATTGAGCATGGCACAAATCTCTGTACTTGTCCCCTGGGTGGAGGGGGATCACAAATACAGAGTGTGCTATCTAGGGCGTGTCTAGTGGACCCAATACCCCCCAGTGGGAAGCACCCCCAAGACAGTTGTGTGTGCCGTGCAGTTTACCAATGTAAAGATTGTTCAGAATAGCTGAGAGGTACTCCTAATGAAGAGAAACTCACATTCACGATATTGGCTGTGCATTATGACTGGCGGCTCAAGGTAACGTACCCAGAGCCCTTCCCATCGTCCTACAGGCTCAAACAGTATGCCCAAAATGAAAAAGGGCAAAAGGGACAAAAAAAGAAAACAAGGGACCAGTGAACGTATTTTGACCCAAAAGTACATGTCTTTTTGATACATGGGTAGTACCTATGTTACAGGGTGGAAAATAACAGACAATCTAGTTTCGAATAATGCACCCATGGAGGAAAACAATAGAGATCAGGAAAAGGGTACCGATAATCGACAACAACGGATCCTTGCTCAATTTGTGTCCAAAACCTGCAGTGCAACTCATATTACCCCACAAATTCCAGTTATAACAACATTATTGAAACTAACTTGTCGATTAATCCGGAACTGGAAAAATGTGTGTCCCATTCTGAGTTCTCTAGGTATAATAGTTTTAGTGTAGAAGAAGCCTCTGTCCAGTTTAATGGCTCCCTATTGGTCCAACCAACGGCAACATCGGCTATTGCTTCTTCCCCGGACACAATCACTAAAGAAAATGACACTCTGCTTCTTCTATGAACTAAATTGGCAGCAGACCAACTGGAGACAAAACGTATCTTAGCTATGGTGGTGGATGTGGTTATTACCTCCAGTACAGTGGCAAGCACAAATCACAGCCTGGATACAGGTGCTACTAGGGTCTTTTCTTCTTTAAGGCCCACTATTTGCGAGGTAACCACCTTACCTCAGATAATGGTTAATACAAGCCACCCTGCATAACGAGTATGCCCATCGAAGCCACCGCTGGGGACGACACTTTCTCTGGAAGACTCTCGTAAAATAAGAGCTTACTTCAAGAAACATGTTTTGGAGGCCTTATGCATTGAACAATCACTGCTTGCCAGCACAGACCCCAGACATAAGAAGAAGCGCAAGAGCAACCTTCACATTAATCATATGAATAGAAAAGGTAAACAGGCAGAAACTCTAAAATCTCGGCCTCCAAAAAAAGGCATGGAGACCTGCTGGCCTTTCTATGCGACTCATAAGACCTGCCCATCACATGAATGAATAAAGTGATGGAACCACTCAGCAGGTGGTACTTCTGGGTCCTCTTGACAAATGGGTGACTACTGTGTCGGTTCCTCTATGAAAATCAAGTCCACATCAACTCGGCTTGGACAGAGCTTAAACACACATCTGAGGTAGACCCGACACATCCGACAGGGACCATGTCAGTCCTGGTAACCAGCAGAGTTAAAGTGGGACCACCTTGGAAAGATCATAAATCCACTGAACAAAACAATTGGGCCCTGTTGACTACAACAGACAATAATAGCAATAACACACTGAATCCAAATGCAGTGAATTGTCGTACACGTTTTTAACCTCTGCAGGCATCCTTGCACATTAAGATGAATTATTCCTTGGGATCCCATGGCTCGGTTTGGTGAAAATATGTTAAAATTATGGATTCTAACAATACGCCTGTTAGCCCCTTTTTAAATAGGACAAGGCTGCTTGAATGTTTACATAACCTTCATGACCTGTCCATTATTTCTACTCAGGACATTGTGAGACTGGAATTGCCCTCAATTCATAGTAGTTCTAATTGGGTCCTGGTCACTTTTATATCACCCATAGTGGCTGAACGGATTGGAAAAAATACTAAACTTGTGGCAGAGATGGGACTTCAGGTATATATGTTCCAGTCCGCAACTTTGCCTGCAATAGTGGAAGGCCTCAGCTCTCCTGTTGGGGGAATGGGGAAACACAGTCTAGTAATGCTCAAAATAATAACACTATTCCCATCATTTGGGCGCAGAGCAGGTCTGCACTCATGAGCAAACTAGAGTATTAGGCAAATGGTTAATGGTGGGTAATCAAGTGGGTTAACTTATCAGCAGGGTTAAGGATCCATCTATTCATATCGTTTCATGGAACTCAAGGGACCATCAGAATCCAGGCACAGTTTTTTCTGTTACAGGAGACCTGGCTTGCGGCTCTGTTTGCCATGGACGGTTGGTTACCCCTTTGTTTTGTTGCTTATATCCATGGTCATTTTTTGTCAGCAGTGATCCCGGGATTCCTGCAAGGCATGAGTGGCACCCTGTTGGACACATTATATCACTCCCTGTGGGTACTATTACCCATGAGCTTAACTGGTTGTAGTTGACTCTTTAAAGACTAGGCTTGATCGATTTCAGAAAAAGGGCCTAAACCATACAGACAAATTTAATGCGGACTGCTCATCAATACGCAGGGTGCCCAATAGCATAGTACAAAGTACTTTGGCAAATAAAAGGGTTTTGAATGGGCTGTGGTGCTTGCTGAATTTGACCTTTATCCACTGACTCTTGGACCTGGTCAAAGTAAGCCTACTTGGTCTAATGGTGTAAAACACAGCTCCATAGATTACATCTTTGTCAACTCAGTAATTGTGGGCTTGATACCCGAGTATCAGGTTTGCAATATTGACATAAGTGACCATGAATGCTCCATATGAGGTGTAAAGTGGGAAGGGAGAGGGTCTGTCTCACTTCGGGACAGGCTATTATGGACAACGGTTAACATCGACATCCTTAATTCTGCTTTGGTCCGGAGAGGCCATACAGAGGGCATAATAATGTGGGAATGTCAATGGGACCTAAAGAAAATGTTAGACTTATATTGGTCTCTGGCACGTAGACACTTATCAGCCTATAAGCATAATGGAAATACCAGGATCACCTTTGATTTGGGGATCCCAAAATAGAAACAATAATTAAATGTGGATCTACGGAGAATCAGGAGAAGCAAGGAATTGGTTTTATGGACAAAATGAACTGTATAGAAAAGGTCAAAAAGCAATATAGGCACCGGCTGCATGCACATAAGTTCCACAACAGCTCATCCGGGAAGGATGTGTTAATTCTTTAATAAGAACCCATGATACGAAAAAGAATTGGCAGATGATGTGGTTCCACAGATCTGCTCCGTCCCCAAACGAGATATGTGACATTTCATAGACAAAGTGGGAAGGTTTCATTAAGGAACGCTAATGGCTTACTAAGGAAAATGGTCCTCCTCTTGTGTGTAAGGCTCTTGTGGACTCAGCAGTGTGGAAACATGTCAGAGATACTGACCTTGTGGGAATTATTATTATTGGCCCAGACAGCTTGTGTTATGCACTGATTAAGAAAGACCCTATTTTTTGGGCAGAATAAATGAAAGAGTTGTACTCCAACATTTATGACAACAGTAGGGTCCAACGGTCATGGTAAGAATCGATTTTAATCCCTGTATATAAGCATGGTTCACACTCGTAGCCAGAATGTTACAGATTGTTGGCGATGCTTGATTGCAGCGTGAATATTTTTGGCTATTTTCCTTTTAGAAATACTCACATAGTAGTCTACATCTCAACACGTGTTACACAGTCACAAAACAGTCTTTAGAAAGGGTCTCAGTGTTTCACGTCCTATTTGGGTGCTTTTTACTGTAATAGCTGGCACCTATTTCCACACGTAGTCCTCCCTGTACATGTGCTTTGTGGACTACCGTGCAACATTTGACATTGTCAATAGGACGAACTATGGTAATAACTGGAGAACTGGGGGATTGACCCCTCCTTACCAAATTGCATACAGCTTTTATATAATAACACTGGGGGCCTGCGGTGAGCATTTTGTTGAGTCAAACTCAGTTATATGCAAAGCAGTATTCTCAGAGTATTTGGTTCAACGATCTCGAGAGATCGGTCAATGCACATTATCAAGCGATTAGCCTACATTGTACTAGTGAGTACAGTAGGCCCCTTTGTTTCTACATAAATTGGGCAGCAAAAGTAGGAATCAGGACCGCTTTCAGTCCCTTGCCCATTTGGCTAAATTACATAAGGGGAGCATGGGTAGGCACTCCGAGGCAAGCAAGGGTTTGTCGCCTATGTGGGTTTGAGGTGGAAACCATTTGCCAGATACTCACAAAGTGTGATGCACTGTGTGAGAACTATGAGAAAGGCTACTCCAAGTTCAGATCCTACAGCAGGGATCAGTTCTGGAGCATGATATTTGGAGTGGGGTCCCTTGTGAGTACAGCAACAGCTTTTTTATATATGGCCGAGGGCTAACATTAGGCTGGAAGCTTTTATGGTGTGAACAGGTTCTTCTAGCTTGTATTGTTTCTGTGTATGTTTTGATAATTGTAATTTTATGTTTGATAATGTGCACCTTTATATCTAAATGTTTTATCTTTTTTATTTGGTATTGTACAAGGTACTTCTTATATTGTATGTTTTTATTCAGTAGTGTAAAATATTGTATGTCACAACCATAATGCACTTAAATGAAAAAAAACAACAAAAAAAAAGAAGGCCAGTGACCACAGCCTTCGTCATGCCCACGACCTAAATTGTTTTTTGAGGTAAATTAAAAATCATGCAATTATTGCTTTTATTGTTGTTATCTGATATATACAATGTAATTAGTACTGTCATCGGTAATTCAATGTCTGATGTTATCAGTGTTCTCCTACCACATGTAATTAGGGATGTCATCAGTGATGTGATCTATGATGTCATCATTATGGTCATGCACGGCACAAAAGGGGCTACAAAGTTAGGGTGGCTTTTAGCTGAATTTCAGGGGTTTTGTTGCGTTAAGATCTCACATTAACGTCCATGCAAATAAAGTTTTTTCCTTGAATTTCAAGTATTTGTTTACAATGTATTACTCCATTTTTCCTTGAATTTAAAGTGTTTTGTTATTCCATACATAATTGACATTAATAATACAAACAACTGGATTAAAACGATGCACCATGTTTAAAAAGTAAAATAAAAAGAAATTGTGCAACCACGTTCCCCCTAAATAAACCTGTTCCTAAAAAACGTTTGCATTACTTTCTAAAGTGTTTACATGTATATATTGTTGATGAATAGAATGTTATTCAAGTTTTACAATAACTGTGTACAAACACTACACCCTTTTATTTTAAATGTAAACATATTTATAACTGCGGCTACCAAGGATGCATGCGCGGCTAAATGCAATGACTCGGGGATTTTACCCATGGCTTCCACAGGGGATAACCATGGCTATAATGTAGTGTATAAGGACATGCATTTTTTGTAACACACAACACTCTATTGAAAGGATCAATTAAAGGTCTTTGACCCATTTATACAGTAAGTGTTTTTATTGTCTATTTTTATAACTGAAAAGTTGGCCCTGAAAAATACCATTTTAGGGGATAAAGAAAAAATAGGTAGGACCTGGGAAGGGAAAAGCATTAGGATGAATACATATAACAAAAAGCAAAAAAAAGAACATTTTATTTTTATTTTCACATTTTATGCTTAGTAATTATTTTTTAAAGAATCGTTTAAGAAAACATTGACACTTAAAAATATACCTAGCATTGGCAATTGCCCATATGTTCTGATAGAGCCTTGCCCCAAGTGTGTAGAGTGCCACCTTCCACCTCGATAAAGCTGTGACAGGTTTTGCACATCCAATAAAATTAGAAAGATCAGGTGCAGGCAGGATGGACTGAGGCTGGTTGTTAGTTCGTGGAAAATAGCTAGTAATCATATTAGAAGTCTGTGGCGGAGATGATGAATACAGTTTTGCTGATCTTGCTCCATGTGATTTAAGCTTATGTTTCACATGAGCCTTCCTATATGATTCATCCACTTCATGCAAATGAACACAGACAAGATGTTGAATTAACATTTATGTCCACAAGCTTTGCGACGACTTGTCAGAATAAAGGTAAAAAAGGAACGAATAAAAGGAGAAAACGCTTTTGAAAAGTTCCTGAAGGCTCACAATGTAGTTCACCCACCAAGAGACAAAAAGCAGCAATAACAGAATACAGTAAAGAGTTGCTTAGGAGAGGGTATGACCAAGGTTACACAATATAGCCAACTGGGGTGTGTTTTCCTTACGCACGTGTGCGCCCAAGCGCAATGACATGTTTGCTCCTAAATTATTGACACATTGCCTTAGTAAACGAGAGGATGTGCCTGCACGTGGCAGTAGCCGCATCAAGGAAAATCCCAATAACTTTGAAAGCTGCGTTGATGCAGCTTTGTGCCTGTTTTTTGACAGCCAATCCGATCACAGACTGTGCTCTTCCTGCTTAGTCGCACTAACAAAGACTCAATCACATACTACAGTGTATTGACACAGATATACCCATGCGGTGTGACAAAGTCCACACATGCAAAATCACCCAATAGGACGTCAAGCTCCTTCAATGCAGATACGCATCTTGGCGCCTGATAAACCAGCCAATCATATCATAGCTGCGTGTATACATGTGATTACTATCTGCATCAATGAATGGACCAATTACGCATTGTGGTGAATTTACACGGCCTCACCCATGCTGTGTGATGAAATCCAAAAGTGTTAAAGTGACCAATCAGAGCGTGCAGCAATGTGTAGCCATGAAAAATCACCCCACCTACAGAATAATACATTTATATTGTTAATTGTTACTAGTGCTGGTTATTGAAAGGTTTCACCAAGTAACTACTAGAACCTTTGGCACTTTAACCCTTTAATTGTTCCTCCTTTTTACCTACTTTTCACCTTATCATCTTTTCCCTTGTCTTGTCATTAGTTCATTTTTTTTTACTTTTTTTGTTCTTTTCTTAAAAATGTTTGCATTTTTGAGGCATTGTCTTTTTAGTGTTGTAATTTTTGTTATTTTACATTTTTCTCCCCAGTTGGGCATTTCAACATGTCTAACCATGACAATAGCAGCAGTAGCAATGGCAATGCCATCTGGGCTTCGAATCCATCACCACCCAGGAAAAAAGCCACAGGAATAAAAAACACTGCAGACAGTTGGAGATATTGCATGGACCAGAAAATGTGCCATCGCAAAGCCTTGGAACATCTGTGATGATTAATCATCTGGTGAGAGTGCATGGGATGATGTGGACAACACATATTGTAAATCCCACGAGCACCACAAAACTAAAATGACTGGAGCTCATGCATTACGTGCACGGAAATCGGCACTACGTCCAGATGCTCGTTCCAACAGTGCGATGCCACTGACACTGAATGAACCCTCAACTTCAATAGCAATGTCCTCTCCGCATGTTCCAATTTTACCAGCTCCCAAAGTCTCAGGTGTGAGAGTCCTGTGTGATCTATGACACAAATAGGTAGCTGCGGGAGGTGCCACAACTAAGGATTGGGACAAGTTAATCACTGAACACCAGATTAATTGTCATCTTTAGGTTTTTTTAAGCGGCACATCGCCCTCCCTCTTTTCATAAAAAATTTAAAGAAATTTAAAAAAGTGGATACCCCAAAAATGATATGTTCCTTTTTACTTTAATTCCCTTTGTTATATATTTCATCCTTATGTGTTTTCCTTCCCTGTTCCACCCTCCTCTTTCTTTCCCCCACATAGAATTTTTAAGGGCCACAGTCTAAGTAAAAAAATAGATGAAATTAACCGCAGACTGCAAAAATATATTACAATATCTATTATAATTTATTTTATGCAGTTTGAGTAACTAAAACTACCCAAAATGTATACTTGTAACCACGGTTACAATGTTGCAGGTGAGGCCGGTATTGGTGGGTAGAATCAGCCCAGTCGTTGCTCACTTAATGGGATGTTATGGTTAAATTGCGCTACTAAAATACTATGAAATTCAGTGAAAAAATGTTAAAGGAACATTATTGTTACAAGTAAAACCGAAAATCCCCTGAAGTTTGCCAGTTATGGTAAGCTAAGCAACAATAACTCGCGCCACCACTGTGCACTGCTAAGACTAACACCCATGACATCGAATATGAGATCACAAATGTCATTGATGACATCACTGATTTGACTGGTTTGAAAACTGTGTGGCTGATTGGAGACAGTTGGCTGTTTTGGTTACTGGCTTTTTGTGAGAAATGAAATATTAACATGGACCTTGGTTTGAGAGATTTTACAACTAAATGTTTTGGAATGCTTGGAATGTGTTGGTTCCAAGTTTTACAAAATGTGTTCATTCTGAAAAGTACAGGACATCCAGTCATCATACTCATTCATTCTGGAGGCAATGATTTGGGAATGTACAAGGCGTCTCTCTTACTTTAACAATGAAACAAGACATGTGGGACCTTTTCTTCACAATGTCTTTATCTTTTTCAATCTGAATCAGAGGTACACATGGAGATGGACCACCAGATTTAATGCTTACATTGAAAAACCACAGAGAAATGTTAATAAAGTAGTTTCAGCATTCATGAGAGACCACAACCAATTATGGATTTCAAATGACAACATGCCGTTCTACATAGCCAATTTCTATAGACATGATGGAGTACACCTAACCGATGAAGGAAATATGATGTTCCTTCATAACATCAAAATAGTACTCAAAATGTGCTATAGTACTACACTCAGTGTACCCCAAAACAGTCCTTTAAAGGACTGCTTATCACATATAAATATACAAATAAAATAAAATGATACCCACAACATTGTTCTGTATAACCACGGCTACGGTTCATTGACTTTATTTTAAAGCTGTGGTTAAAACATTTTAGTTGAAGGGTGGCTCAAATATGTTTTTATTCAAATATTCATATCTATGTAGTATGTAGTTATTAAAAATGACTCTTTTAGGTTCACACATAACTTTTTCAGTGCAGAGTCCTGCTAGCTGCGGGTAATGACAATCGAATCCGCGGCTACAACCTTCCACCACAAAAGCTCAACGACCCATTGGGTTATGCGGCAGCCGCTGTTATGGATATATGTGTAAAACAATATAATAAAGTACATATATATGTAAACTCAATGAGAATAAAGAGATGGTGGCACAGAAGCTGTGACTACATTCACTAGATATAGAAAATGGAAAATGCAATAATATCCTTCTTTCTGTAAAAAAAGAAAACATAGTTAGAGAACACACACACTTTAAGAAACACAATTTAATACTCATGATATTTTACCCTCACACCTTGTATGTAGTGCATCCCATGCACTATATAAGATACAACATGTGTGCATACAACACTGTTGTTCTCTTCACATAAACTAACAATTTGGTCATTGGGAAAAGAAATCCAAGGAGGATAAAAAAAATAAAAACATAGATGGACCTTGGTTTGACAGATGTTACAATTAAAATGGTTTGTATTGCAGAGCATGTGTTGGTTCCAAGTGTTCCAATATGCTGCCATTTGTGAAGTACAGGGCAGCCAGACATCATACTAATTCATTGTGGAGGCAAAGTCCCTTTCTTTAATGATGAAACGAGACTGGTGAAAACTAATGAAATATTTTCGTCACACTGTCTTTATCTTTTCCAATCTGAGGCAAAAAAAGGAGATGGACCACCAGATTTAATGGTAACATTGACAAATCATGCAGAAATGTTAATAAAATAGTTTCAGCATTCATGAGAGACCACAACCAATTATGGATTTTAAAAAAAACATTACAGTTCTACAAGGCCAATTTGCATAGACATGACAGAGTACACCTAACCGTCACTTCCTCCATATCTCAGCCCATCTTGTCTACACCTGATCTACAAGACTGCACACAACATTACAACAAAGAACAATTCGGTTATTGGGAAAAAAAAACATGGTGGTTTGAAAAGAAAACAAATACATAAAAAACATGAGATGGGTAGCTTCTGCTTTATCGCCAATAAAAAAAATAGAAAATAAAGAAATACATGAATAAAAATAATATTGAATATGTTAAATTAGATTAGTAAAAGTTAAAAAACACATCAGACATTAACTGCCATTAAATCTGAATATATGAAAAATAGTTCCAAAGTGTACCATCTGACAATATTATTAAATAGAACTAAGACACATTGTATTAAGCAGCATTAAAGTAAAATGTAAACAAATACATGAGAAATGAACAGTCACTTAATCTAACTAGCACAGAAATAATGCCAATATATGCCATCTGATGCCAGTGGTAATTTAGCTGACACATAACACCCCAAATAAATATTTAAATATTTAAAGCTTTACTAGTACTTACTTCCACAACAGCCACACACTCCGCATACTTTCCAAAATGAAAAGCACAAATAGAGGAATATATTGAAATAAAACTAGTAAAATGCTGACACATGTTCACTACAGCCTATGGCAGCTACACAAATCGAACAGTAACAACAAATAAAAAAGAATCACAGAAATATTTTTCATCCCTCCCCAAGACCTCTCTTAACCACGGCTATCCAACACGGCTATAAATCTTGCCTTGTAGCCATGGCTACATGTACATTTATTTTTGAAAACTTAAAATCAAACTAAGCCAACTTCCAAAACTTGAATAAAACAAGGGAACACCTAAGATCATTAAATAACAAATGTGGATTCTGTACTCTATCAGCAACATAACAATATGAATATTGCAAAGAAAATGTATTTCAATAGACGTAACTATTGTGCATAGCCTCAGCTTTCACAAGCCTGCAAACAGAAGATGTACCATTCGCCAGCAAATACCCGTGGCTACACGGAGGCGGGGGTGGAATGTATGCCAGCGGGTAGCAACAACACTGTAAACAGGTGTCAGGTAGCCGCAGGTAAACACGGCAGTCATTGCTGCAGCTAAGCGTGAGCCCAAATACACAAATCACACACCTTTTGTCTAGCCGCGGTTATAAGATTACGGAATACAAATGACAAAACAGACATTGGTGAAACAATGTTAATTAAAAGGTCAATACAATAAATGTCAGCTCGTGGTCTTATGAAAGATAGATTGATGATGAAGAGAGCATAGTATACGTGTCAGAATAATAGGTGAGAATACATTTAGGGGGTAATTCATAGAAATCGGCGCACAGGTGGTGCACACGGCTGGCGCACAGTGTGCGTGTGCGGCAGTCTGCGCCAGCCACGTGTCAAAACCTATTTCAGCGCACAGCATAATCATGGATTTCAACATCCATAACCAGCCGTGGTGCAGAGTGATGCAGCGACCCTGCAGCAGTGCCAGTTACGCCGCCAACCCCGCCCCGTGCGCCATAAACATGCACAAATCCAGTACATGGCGCAAAGGCCAGTGGACCAGCATACAGCCCCCAACCATGAAAACGCGTGTAAAACTCCCCGCGCACCCCTCAGCATACACGTACCCCCTCTCGCGCTAGCGAAAACGCAAGTGAAACTCCCTGCGCACCCCTCAGAACACACGTACCCCTCTTGCGCTAGTGAAAATGCGTGTGAATCTCCCCGCGCAGCCCTCAGAATACAAGTACCCCTCTCGTGCTAGCGAAAACGCGAGTGAAACTCCCTGTGCACCCCTCAGAACACACGTACCACTCTTGCGCTAGCGAAAACACGTGTGAACCTCCCTGCGCAGCCCTCAAAATACACGTACCCCTCTCGCGCTAGCGAAAACACATTTGAAACTCCCCGCGCGCCCTTCAGAACACACATACCCCTCTCGCGCTAGTGAAAACGTGTGTGAAACTCCCCGCGCACCCCTCAGAATACACGTACCCCTCTTGCACTAGCAAAAACACGTGTGAAACTCCCTGCGCACCCCTCAGAACACACGTACCACTCTCATGCTAGCGAAAACGCGTGTGAAACTCCCCGTTCACCCCTTAGAATACACGTACCCCTCTCACGCTAGCGAAAATGCATGGGAAACTCCCCACGCACCCCTCAGAATACACGTACCTCTCTCGTGCTAGCAAGAACGCATGTGAAACTCCCTGCGCACCCCTAAGAACACACATATCCCTCTAGCGCTAGCGAAAATGTGTGTGAAACTCCCTGCGCACCCCTCAGAACACAAGTACCCCTCTAGCGCTTACGAAAACGATGTGTGTGAAACTCCCTGCGCACCCCTCAGAACACACGTACCCCTTTCGTTCTAGCAAAAACACGTGTGAAACTCCACGCGCTCCCTTTAGAACACATGTACCCCTCTCGTTCTAGCAAAAACGCGTGTAAAACTCCTCGCGCTCACTTTAGAACACATGTACCCCTATAGCGCTAGCGAAAACGCGTGTGAAACTCCCCACGCACCCCTCAGAATGCACGTACCCCTCTCGCGCTAGCGAAAACACATGGGAAAAGTCCCCCCCCGTGGTGTGGGCTGCCTGTGGGCATGCACTGGGGTGATGGGCTGCTTGTGGGGCATGGGGAGGGTGGATGGGCTGCATGCGTGTATTCTGAGTGTTGCACGTGCAGTTTTACACGCATTTTCGCTAGCGCGAGAGGGTTACGTGTATTCTGAGGGGTGCGTGGGGAGTTACGCACATGATTTGGCAGTGTGGGCCCTCTCTGGTATGTCCCTACCCCCCTCCCAAAGCCCCGCAGGCAGCCCACACCACAGGGAAGCACCCTACACCCCTGGGCAAGCCATTCAGGCAGCCCATCACCCCAGGGCATGCACCGCAGCCAGCCCGCATGCCACCATGCACCTGGGAGCCCTGACACATGTTCCCCCACCCCACCCCCAGTGACGGTCACCTGCCAGCAGGCTCCAACAAATGTACCCCCCACCCCACCCCCAGTGATGGGCACCTGCCAGCAGTCCCCGACTCATGTCCCCCCAACCCACCCCCAGTGACGGGAACCTGCCAGCAGGCCCCGACTCATGTTCCCCCACCTCACCCCCAGTGACTGGCACCTCCCAGCAGGCCCCGACACATGTCCCCCCCACCCTACCCCCAGTGACGGGCACCTGCCAGCAGGCCCCACTCATGTATCCCCACCCCACCCCCAGTGACGGGCAGCTGCCAGCAGGCCCCGATTTATGTCCCCCCACCCCACCCCCAGTGATGGGCACCTGCCAGCAGGCCCCAACACATGTCCCCCCCAACCCCAGTGATGGGCACCTGCCAGCAGGCCCCGACTCATGTCCCCCCACCCCACCCCCAGTGACGGGCACCTGCCAGCAGGCCCTGACTCATGTCCCCCACCCCCAGTGACGGGCACTTGCTAGCAGGCTCTGACTCATGTCCCCCCACCCAACCCCCAGTGACGGGCACCTGCCAGCAGGCCCTGATTCATGTCCCCCCACCCCCAGTGACGGTCACCTTCCAGCAGGCCCTGACTCGTGTCCCCCCACCCCCAGTGACGGGCACCTGCCCGCAGGCCCCGACACATGCCCTGCCACCCCCAGTGACCGGCACCTGACAGCAGGCCCCGACTCATGTCCCCCCACTCCACCCCCAATGACAGGCACCTGCCAGCAGGCCACGACTCATTTCCCGCCCCCAACACGACATCACAATCCAGACTCATGGCCCTAATGGCCACCCAAATCCCACCCCACGCAACCGCAGTCCAAACACCCAACCAAACCTTCCATCCCCTCAACACTGAAATCCCCATGTCATAATAGATCCCAAATGCCAAGGATGCCAATTAATACATGTCCGTCAGACACACACAATGGCGACACATGAATGAGAAAACCCACATTGTGACATGCACGAAACCAATGAGAGAATACCACACAAATGAAGTATGAAATAAAAATGGATTATATACAAAAAATAAGCAATGAAAGAAAATCACACAAGAAAATAAATAAGAAATAAAAGGCTGAATGTCCGAAATGAATGAAAAAATGTCAATGTTGATGTCAATGAAATCCAAACTAAAATTGCTCCAAAGCGTACCTTCATGAAACCAAATCCAAAACAAAAAAAACACTAAAACCATTGCTCCATGGGAAATAAATATGCAGTCAAATCCATTCCAGAACTATATACAATGTAAAAATCCAGGGTCCATAAGCCCAACAATCCAAAGGAAACCTACAAAAACTTCTACCTAATAAATAACTATATACAAAAAGGCGGGGCATAGTCCATGCACCCCAAAAGAAAGAAAAATAGAAAGGAAACTTACACCTACAGAACTATTTACAAAGGCGGCGGGCAAGTCCAACGGCTCACTTGTTGATGTCCCAGGCCAGGGCATCATCAAACTCCTCTTCAACGTCCTGGAGGCGGGCCTGTTCCCTGGCCCCGTGGTCTTGCAGGGATAATGCCATGTCCACCTCCAACTCCCTGCGAATTTCCTCGAGGCACTCAGCCCGCCTTAACGCCCTGTGCATGGAGTTCTCCACCCTGACCATAGTGAGCTGTGCCTCTTCCGCCTGCCGCAGCTCCACATCTGTTTACCAGGCCAACCGCTGCCACACGGAAGACACTCCCAATCCAGAGTCCTCCTGCCCTCCGGCCGATGCATGCCCCTCTGATGTTGATGGCCCGAGCCTGCTGCTCGCGTGCATGTGCCCTGCCTGTTGATGCCTGCACGTCCTCCTCCTGCTGGGGTCCAGTTGTTGGGGTGCCCAACCCTGCTGGACCTCCGACTCCCGACTGTGGCAGGGATGTGTCCTCATCCAGCCTGGCCGCTGGGTCAGAGGCAGCTCCACAGGGTGCCCAGGTGATACTTGGGCAGGAAGATGGCACAGAGGACGACTGGTGCATAGGGGGTTCAGTTGAGGAGGGTGTCAGTAGAAGGGCCAGCACACTGCGGAACCCAGCACTGGTGACCCGTCCTAGTCGGTCGACGCGGTCAACGAGGCATCTGAAATGACATGCAGCATCCTCACGAGAACCCTGCACGTCATCCCGGATGCCACGTTGATGCAACGCCACCCCAGCCAGGACAGGCTCAACATGGTCCCGGATTGCCACGTCCGCAGGGAGAGGCCAGTTGTTGTTAGCACATACCCTCGCTGAAAACAGGTCTGGACGAAGGCATCCCTGCTGGTGCAGGATGATGCAGTCACAGGATTGGGGACAGGATTACCCACAGGCACCTCCCCGGCCGCCTATGCTGCCTCCTGTCCCTGCCCCTGGACTGCACCACTAGCACCAGTGGACTCCCCCCTCCAGACCCTGTGTGTGGCTCTTCCACGGCCTCCTCCTCAACCAAACCCCCCCCCCCCATCAACCTGGATGACTCTGTGCCATCTTCCTCCGTAGGCCCCTATGGTGTCTCAGGTGCCTCTTCTGCTGCTGAGGAGTCCACCTCTGACCTCCGACTCTTGGACCTACCCTCGGCAGTTGCGCCCCCTGATGCAGCACCAGACTCCTTACTCCCTGACAAGATGATAACCTGGGAGGGGAGCTGGGCCTTGCGTCTCCGGCTGCCGGTGGGATCCCTGCCACTGTGTTCCACAGCACCGCCTCTGCCCTCTTCATCAGTTGACGCTTGTAACGCTCACCTGATATCCACGGGGACGTCACTCAGCATGTTCTGACCTCTTACGACCTTGAACCCTTCCCTGGAGCCTATTCGACTGGAGACTGGGCCTGAAACACAGGATTGGTAGAGTTTAACTACCTATTGTCTCTGTGTGCTTGAACCCCTTCTTCCCCGGGGTCCAACCCTTCCCTTTGATCCACAGCTCACCTTGTTTTCTTGGATAGTGTGCTCTCTGTCCTGCCTTCAGCGCAGGGACGAGTTGATTGATGCAGGCTCATTGCTGCCTAGTTACTTCACTGGCAAGAGTCCGACAGGTAAGTATAATGAGTCTTTTGAACAGTTCTCTAACTTCGTTTCTTTCCTTCCTTAGATGATGGCCGGCGTCCGGGGATGGCGGCGTGCTGCTGAGATGAGTAGCACTGAAGGTGAGTGAGAGCACGATGCGCGATGCACCCCTTTTGTTTTTGCATTGAACTGAGTTTTTTTTCTGTGTCTTTTAGGTGCTGCAACGTTTTCAGCGTGGATGCCGGTTATGAAGAACAAATGCGGTGGGTAAGCACGGTGTGTGGTGCCTCTAGATGTTTCCACGCTAACCTGGAGTGTCTTTTCCCTCTTGCAGATGGATGAGAAGTTCCAGAGACAGAGTTCCCCGAGAGCAGCTGGGATTCAGTTAAGCGTTTGAAGCTTGTACAGTATTTAAAAATAAGCGAAGATTTGCAGAATGCTTACTAATGCTTTTTTTCTGTTCTTTTCCCTTTTCCTTAGGAAGCGGCGTGCCGGGATGGGAATGACACCGCCGAAAATGCCCGCAGAACAGAAAGAGCGATGACTGATGGGCAGAAGCGCTGCAAGATAAGGCTGTTCCTAACGGTGTTCTTGTTCTTGCAGGAGCTGAGTGCAGAAGAAAGATGCAGGCCTGTTGGAGACCAATCCGAACACGTTGAGTGTCACGCTGCAGGTGCAGAAAACGCAAAGCATGTTTCTCAGCCTGGGTGTGGCTTCAATAGTCTCTGGGTATCCCAGGTGCCTCTGGGCTAATCCACACCCAAAGGACTAGACCGCACATGCATTTCTGGGAACCGAAATATGTGGGGGGCATCCATCTTTTCCCCATCAATGCACTAAAAGTCCCATCCCCAATGTTATCCCATGGGAGTGAGTGAGTTTGGTGCAACAAGCGCCAAGTCTGACTCCAAGTGGGTCTTTGGAGGGATGGAGAGGCCCTTGAGGGCCATGTAGGTTATTGTGGCCTGGCTCCAGCCTGACATCTTGGAGGGCTGGGGACATGAGGGGCAGGAATCATGACAACGCTGCAGACAGGGAGAGACAGAACACAGGCATCAGGGCACTGTACAATGGTCTGATACACACATGACAGTTGCACATGAGTGGCAGTTTCAAACTTCACACATGGCATCACACTCCCCAACACACATATCATTTGATCCCACACACATGCGCAAATTAACAGGAATGTTGCAGCAGGCAGCACCATCCATACGCATACAACAGCATGAGTATCCAAACGTTAGCCTGACGTCACATGCAACACGGGGAGTGCCGAAACATTCGCACACCCGCCACCAGACATATGCATCTGTACATCTCCACCACCTGTCACAGTGAAATCATCGCCATCCATATCACATCTGCCGATCAGCCTCCTATATGTCGGTGTCACATGCATCCATGGTGTATCACAGTGGCACACATGTCAAATCCACACACATGCACATGTACATTGTGCACATACAGGAAGGTGGAACCAGCATCCATGTGTCACATCACAACCATGCCACAGTACATACACACAAATTTAAACATGCGTGCACCCACACATGCATTTGGGCACCATGCATTTGAACACATACACCATTGATGTGCCTCACACATGACTGGACTCACATGCGGCAGGCTCATGTCCCTGTACATACACATCCATACATGGGCCTATCAAGACATACGTCCAACCTGCACACTCCTGCCAACTTCAACATGCACATCGTCCAATCAGTATGCATGTACACTTATCGCTTGACTCCAGACTGGTCTGCCTCTGAAGGATCTGGAGGTGGAGCGCTGGGTGTATGAGTTCCACGACCCTCATCTGGATGTTGGTAAAGTGGACCCGGCACCCCTCTGCATCTGCTGCCTTCAAGAGGCGCCGGGCCTTGCTAAGGATCCTGGACCTGAAGTCCTCGCAGCCTTCCGGACGTGTCGCATGTCACGGGCTGCCACCCCGTCCACGTAGATGGCAGCCACAATGTCCTTCCAGATCTTCTTCCATCCTTTATTGTTGGTGCATGAACTTCCAAAGAGGGCATCATAATGCCCCAGGACTTGCTCCACCAGGATGCCAACTTCTTTGGCAGTGAAGCATGTAATTCGAGGAAATGCCCTAAGCGTGTAAGCACGTATGTGACGTAACGTGCACGTGCGTTTCCCTCCACACAGGTGCATGTTGATTGTACACATGCAAAAACTGCACGTCCAGGTGTCAATGCGTGTAATTCGAGGAAAGGCCCTTAGCACGTAAGTCACATGTACGGGTCACATACTGCCTTGCAGGTGCAGGGGTGCTGTTAACATCTTGTATCCCACCCCCTTCACCCCAATTGCCCAGGACAATTGTTGTGTACACCTCCCATTGTCACTACAACATCTGTGCCAGCACTACTACATCTGTGCCATGGCTGGGAGGCCACGAAAGGTAAAGGGCACCTCAGCTGGGCTTACTCCACATGGCCAGCGTGGTCAAGGATGTGGCCGGGGTGACCAGGGAGTAGGGGGACTCCAGGGTGTCTAGGGTGGCTGCAGAGGGGGAAGAGGCAGGGGTGCGCCAGTTCAGCACGATGATGTGCCACGTGTTGGTGCAGTCATGCCAACACCCCCCACGGCTCCGGAAGATGCAGTTCTTGCATCTGGCACTGGTGCCCGTGTGACCCAGCAGTCCGTTTCATCGACTGCCACGAGCCCAAGGGTAGTTGTAGCTGCAGGTGCAGCTGTGGACACCACCACCCAGGCTCAGGGTCTGCCAGCGCAGGCTGCGTTGGCACCTGAAGAGTCCCAGGAAGATTTCCAGGAGGTCAGGAGGCACACCGTAAGTGCAGGCAGGGCTGCCCTGACCAAGGCACATGTCCCTGGGGCAGTAATGTCATCTGCTTCCCTGACCAGACCAGCCGGGTGTTGGCAAGTGCATGGGCAGATGCAGCCGACACCACCCCGGTTGTGAGTCTACCATCCAGGACAGTCCCGGTCAATGACCCTGGCACAGGGGATGTTGCTGCACAGGGTACATTCCAGGGCACCCAGCAGCCACTGATGCAAGTCAGGGCTTCCATCCTTGTTCCACCTGCCACTCCCTCGGTTCAATCCACCAGCACCACTGCCCATACTGATCAGGGCAGCATTTTCCAGCCAGGGTCTGGACCACTGTCCAAGAGGAAGAAGGTTGCACCTGAAGTAGAGGCTGGGACCCCAGACACAGCTCCGGCCTCCGGCACATCGAGGAAGAAGCCTTTCTGCATGCAGGAACTGGACTTCCTTGTGGGCTACGTGTGGGACCACAACCCGTGATATGCTAGTGGGGCCGAATTGTCAAACTACGACTGCCCATCGTATGTCCCACTGGAAGCAAGTTGCGGATTGTGTGAGTGCATTCAGCTATGAGGTGCGCACAGCTCAAGAGTGCAAAAAGCGTTGGGATGACCTCAAATGCAGTACTAATGTGAAGCATACCTCTAATTACAACATGACTCTGGTGACTGGCAGTGGGCCACCACCTGAGGAGGAAGACCTCACTCGCACGAGTCAGTCATTGGGGGGTTCATACCGGAAGGAATGGTCGAAGGAGTGGGAGAGATGCTGGACTTTGATGCCCCGTCCAGTGAGTGTTGTTGCATTTTTGTCGAGGCCATGTGTGGTTTGCTTGTGCGATGTGTTGTGCTTGACTGCCACTACATGTCATGTGTACATGGTTCTCATGTGCAAGTCATGCAATGCTTCACTGATGCGTGCCTGCTGTGCAGGATACTGGACATGCAGAGCAGATGGGGACTGTCCTCATCGCCACACTTACACCCTACTCACATGCTACTCACCCGGCTGCCCCTCCGGTCCATTTTCCAGCTCACTGGCCCTTCTACATGTAGCCTGGAGTGTCTTTCCTCTCAGCACTGGGACTATGTCATTGCATGACAGATGTGCATGTTTCTTCTGCCTGCATGCGGGTACTCCATGTAGGCATACTCCCTTACCCCTCCACCCCCCCCTGCACCCCAATTTCACCATGTCACTGGTGTGCATCATGTTGGCGTACTGCAATGGCCTGTTCAAGGCTCCTGTGTACATGCAAACTTCACCAGCCTACCTGCCAGACACATACAATGGGGTACATCCCCAGGCCCCCTTTTTGCTAATTTGGTGCGTCCTGGGTGTGGAGATTTTACACAAGGAATGATAGAATAGGGCACATTCATAGCCAGGTTCTCATTTGTGTGTGACATGTGTGCTTCATGTGTTGGCTGTCAATGTGATGTCTATTTGTGGGTGTGTGTGTTATGTGTTTCTGACATGTGTACTAATGTTTATTTTTCTCCACTTTTCAGATGATGACGCAATGGAGTATGGTGTTGTCATGCCAGGCATAGGGTTGCTATCACACCACCAACCCAGCACAAGTGGGGGTCGTGGGGTGGTAGACCACGAGAACCCACTTGTGTTCCAGACCATCGTGTCTAGGGCTGGCAATGAGTCTAGCCTGGATGATCACTCTGACGACAATGTCGAGTTAGATGTGCATCGGGTCCATCCATCAGGGGTAAGTGATTCCAATGTGGACGCTCCTATGTCCGCGACACCTGCACTGAGGGGCCAGACGGTGGTGGGACCTCCGCCTGTGGTAGATCGGGACGCAGGGTCACCCTCCACACCAGTTGCTGATGTGCCTGGGGCATCATGTCAATGGAGGCATGTAGTTCTGCAGCCGCGGGCGGTGCCAATCCAACAAGGACGTCAGCTCCTTGGGCCCCGCAAGGGTCAAGCCCAGCAATGCTGTGGCCTCACACAGGGCATGCCCTTTGCATCAAGCAATTGCTGCTCATGCAGAGGCACACATGGAGGCCATGAGGGTTGACTATGAATCCCTCAGATCTATTCTGGGTGTGCTCTTGATGTCCCAGAGGAAGCAGTCAGAGGAGAGATTGGAGCAGCTAGAGAGTACCATCTCGGCTGAGCTACGTGCTTGCTGGGAGGTCTACCAGTTGTCCAGCCAGGCCATGCAGGAAGAACTCTGTGTTACACGTGTTACCTTTCAAGAGGAAGCACGCATATCACGCGAGGTTCTACATGCTGACCTACGTGTCATCAGCGCAAGGTACTGTGCCACATCAACCTTTTTAGCCAGAGGGTGATGAGGACGTTGAGTTATCTCCCACACAGGTCGGGCTGTGCAGGCGTTGAGCCCATGGAGGTTTTTTTTTTGTCTCAACATCATCTTATGTGGGTGTTGAGGTGCACCCTGTACCTCACCCCTCCTGGGTGCCTCCTCCCAGTCGAATGTGGACATTTTTGATTTTTATATTTAGTTTAATTAGTTAATATGGTTTTTGATGGGTAGTTTAATTAGTTAATATTGTTTAAAATTGCTTGTCTATTGTGCATTCATGTGACGGTGTGGTGCTTTGTGGCTTTTGAAAGCATCCACTGTCTGTTCCATCTGGGCCCTTCAAGCTTGTCTTGTGTATGTGTTTGCAGCTTGGGGTCCTGACTCACATAGGCCACTCCTGCTTCCCGTATCCCTGGTCTCGCAAGGATGGTTCGGTGTAACAACCATTTACACAAGCGCTTTGTACTTTCGCCATATCTGTGGCCTGTCTGCTGCTGTACTACGTGTGTTAACACCCCTAGTGGGGATTAAGTGGGTGTTCTCCATGGCATGTCTGCAATCAATTTGGGTGGGTACATGATTGATATCTCCATTAATTGATGTGGATTGTGAAATATGTTCTTTTCTTGCCTGTATATGTACTTGATGCACTTCATGCTGTAGACAGTACCCTGCACCCTTTTAGACACACTGATGTTGGGAGGAGTACGGATGTAGGTCTCAAACATGGCCCAATGACAACCAGCATGGAGACACACACACAGGGAACTTTCCAGCCTTAATATGTCTTTTATGCCCTTTCTGCAGGAAAATGAGCCTCCAGACTACCTTTCCCAGCAGACACAGGGCCAAGTACTACTGAAACTTGGCCACGTTCGGTGGTGCACACGTGCACATGTGTGCGCAAGCAGAAGCACAGGGCTTGTGCTCAGACATCCGACAGAAGCAGACGTGTTTCCAGGAGCTCCAAGCAAGGTGACCAGCACAAGGGGCCACACCGCAGCCAACCTTCCACCAGGCCATTTGCACATGCATGCTAAGTAGCGCCAGTGCTCGGGAGCTTGGCCAGGCATTGTTGTAGAAGCACACAGTACAGCTAAAATGTGTTGAGGGACAAATGTCAAGTAGCTTTACAAGTTGTCAGGGGCACACGCAGAGGCCGTCGCACATATCCTTGAGTCCCTCCTGCTCCATAGAAGCTGAGTTATTAGCCCAGTAGCGTTCCTAGCCAGAAACTAATACAGCGCACAGGGACACCCAGCGAGTCACAGACTTGTGTGCAGTGCATATCATTTGCATGTGCACATTTTGACCCGCACTACCTATTGAAATCCGCAACTGCCAAAACACGACTTGTACTGAAGTCACACTTTGCTATATGCGTCTCACAGATCACCCAGGAACCATTCTATCATGTGTGAATCTTGACGCATTTGTCTTCCATTTACCGCGCGCCCACGTGCGCCTGCCTTACTGCATTGACAGTGTATGAACCATCACAGGGGCAAGCTAACATATATGTACAAAGCAGCAGACAAGAGTGTTTGTTTGTGGAGAAGTCACTTAGTTTGGGGCATGAATGGTGTTGTGTGTGTGTGTTGTAAACACACACAGATTAGTAACTCACACTCTCTTTGCAGCATTGAACTGCTCCTGTTACCTGACCTGAGAGTGCGCAGGCAGGAGGCCAGTACTCACCCCAGAGATAAGTCTCTCTTTGGCTTGCATTTGACTCATTTAGTACAATGTGCATGAAGAACATGGTTTCTCTGATTGAGTATGTGTTATTGTCAATAGTTGTATTTTGTATTTTGCCTACTTTCCCTTGCAAAGGGCCTGTGTAAGTTTTACCTTTCAGGCGCCCAGACCACGGAGGGGGTGGTTGATTCGTGCCACTCCGGCGTCTGGAGACCAGAGTTGTGACACTACCTATCAGTTGTTGCATCCTCATTGTATATTGTGTCCTGAAAGTGGTACCCATCCTGTTGAACCATTGTTGAACTGTGCTACCTTGGTTGTTCTAGCATTGTTCTAGCATTCTGCTTGTACATGTGCTTGGACATTTTTCTCCTTGGAGTTCTCTGCAATTTGGTACTTTTAGCAGTCAAGGTGGCCTCTGAGGGGACTGGACCCTATTTACACGCAAGGTGGAACATGAAGACCAAGGGGTAGGAGGATCCTGTAGCCAGGTAGACTAGAAGGAAGAAGGCTACATACACCAGACACAGTTGTTCAGAAGGTCATGGTGATGTGTATATGAGGGAGGGCCTTTTGTTGTTGGACATTAAGCTTGGGCTACAGTGTTTGGGCACTCTCTGACATTGTCATTGTGGGGTACTATGTGCATGATGTGTTCTGCTGGTCAGTGGCTGTTCCTGTGTTTGATTTACTTTTCAGGTGACAGGGGGTTGTTGTGGTTTGACATGCTGGAGTGTACACATGAGCAATGTTTGTATGTGATGTGTACAGGACACTGAGGGTCACTTGATTTGACATGCATATATTGAGTGCACACAGTTACACAATGCTCCACCACATGTACAACCACCCTTCCATGCCCACAGGTGCACACAGATTGCCTTCTCGGGCACGCTGTGTCCCTGCAGCGCATGTTCAATTGCCATTTGGGGATCGTGTACATGCGTCAATAGGTTGTTTATTTTGTTTGTCATTTTGATGTGATGCTCAAGGTGTATCCCCAACACAATGGCTGCTCACTGTGCTGTGTGCTGAGCAGTGTGTTGCAGGAGACACACACAGCACACAGGTTTAGGGAGTAGCGATTTTGGCTTGCCCAATGTGCATGTGAACAGGCATTCAGTCTTTTGTTCATGCTACCACTGGTGGAAAGCATTTGTGTATGACTTGATGTCTGGGAGGTTGTTGGTCAGTCATTTCATCTGATTCCATGTCAGGCGTCATTGTCTCGGCCCACTTTCCATTTATCACATGTCACTTATTGGTCATGTGTTGGGCTTTTGCTGTTGCATGCCATGTCATGGTGTGGCAGACAAGGGTGATGTGGTTTGTGAGGGTTTTGGTGACAGAACAGTGATTGTCATGGCCTGTTTTGCAGGGGGTGGTGTGATACACACCTAGCATGTGTTCCATTTGGTCACACAGGATTGGTTATGTTTAAGTAGTTAGGGATGCACACAATGTAGCACTTCCATGGTAACATTCTCAGGGTGGTAAGGTTGTGACAGTTGACTGTCTCTTTGTCATCATCGATTGTCACCTGGTATGTGCCAGGCCTGTGTGCACTCCGCAGGGGTGGGAGTTTAGGTGAAAAATGTGGCCACAAGCTGGGTCCGGGCTGCCTCGCCACATGCCCGTTTCCCTCCCATGGGCAGCGCCTGTGCCTGTGGTAGGGGCACCACCATGTCCACCGGTACAGCCTGCCGTGTTGCAACATTGTGCAGGACACGTGCTGCCACAAGGATCCTGCACACTACTGGGGGTGCATATAGTAGCTGGCCGCCAGAGAAGTCAAGGGAGCGGAAGCGTGACTTGAGCACTCCGAATGTGCGCTCCACTATGGCCCTGGTTGTAATATGGGCAGCATTGTATCTTACCTGGGGTGGTGTGGTGGGGTTCTGGATTGGCATCATCATGTGGTTGTTCAGAGGGTAGCCACTGTGCCCTGGGGAGGTGATGATGATTGTGATTAGTTGGGTTTGTGTATTTGTCCGTGTGTGACATGCATGCATGTGCACAGGCATTTGTACACACCTAGGAGCCATGTGTCGCCAAGCTTCCCCGCTTTCAGGGCCCGGCTCAGTGCGGACATTCTGTACATGAAACTGTCATGGGTTGAGCCAGTGTAGTTTGCATAGACAGAGGTGATGATTACCTTGGCATCACATACAACCTGCATATTGATGGAATGTCAGTGCTTGCGGTTTCAATAGATGTGCTCAGTGGACCTAGGTGGACGTGGGGCCATAGGGTGCAATCTATGGCACTGAGCACTTTGGGAAAGTGTGCCACCCTGTAAAAGTCCTGGGCCACGGCCTGCCTTTCTGTGGGTGTTCTGGGCATGTATATGTGCCTGTGGACTGAGGGGCGCGCACTCATGATTGCCAACACCTGGTGTAGGCAGCGTGACTGCATGGTATGTGAGACCCCCCCACTATGGCAGTTGTCTGCTGAAATGACCCAGTGGCCAAAAAATGCAGGACATTGAACACCTTCTCCAAGGGGTTCAATGCTTGGGAGTACAGGGTGGGGGATGTAAGGACATCTTCCCACTCCCTGACCAGGTCTAGGATGATACGAGGTAGAAACCTATGCCTGCCATAGACCAGGTCATCAGGCATCCCAAAAAGGCTGCAGAGTTCCAGATCAGTGCTGTGACAAATGGGGCATTCATCATAGCTGTATATACGTGTTTGTTGTTTGCGCACACTTTTATACTGCGCACGGGGATGCTTCTGCATGCCTTTGTGTGGTGTACATGTTGATGCCTGTGCGCGTCTTTTAGGTTGTGTGGTTTTCCTGTATTTGATTCCATTAATACGTGTTGTTCGCGTGCGTGTGAGCGTTCCATGTATTTTCCTGCAGTGCTTCCCAGTTACGCCTTCTTTTTCACGTATTGTTCCCCATTCCACCTGTTACGCCCCGTGTCCTGCCCCCTTTTTGGTGTGTGCGTCAATGTTGTGCGCTTTCGCTGTGTGAGTCATGCACAGCGTTCGGGATTTTGCTGTGACTTGTGTGCCCGTGCGCGCCCCGCTCAGATTTGGCACACATACCGCAGTAAACACGTGCAGGCCCTTCCATGAATCGTACGCGTGCGCATGTGCTTGCTTTTTCACGCTTGCTCCGGCTTGCACCAAGATTTTCGGCGCACATTTGTTCCATGAATCGGCCCATTAACGGTTACAATTACACAAGACATAGTAACATGGGTGAAAATACACAACCTACAATACTTTGGATAAGGCAGCTAAAACTAGAGCAAGGTGGTTGAAGCGGCTACCTGTACATTTTTAAAAGTGATGTATAGTATATAAACAGCACTGGATGAAAGGGGTGAACTCTGGTTCCCTGCAAAATTAATCTCCACAGCTACTGCTGTTCTCCTGTGACCGCTTTCTGTGCTAATCATGTCATCAGGGAGGCAGTTTCACTTGCAACAAAGAGCCAGTGCAGATCTAATCAATCAGAATTATAGTGTATATACGTACATATGTAAATCAACAGTACTCCTTTTACTTTACATCACTATACCTTTAAAAAAGGAACTTTAAAAAAAAATTAAACATAAACACCCCAAAATCTATAGCCGCAGTCAGGGAACTTCTGATACCAGTAGCTTTCTGTAGTACTTTATAGCCTTGAATATAGCTGCGAATAATCAGAAAAACAGCTGAAAAAAGAGAATGCTTTCCTGTCCCCCAGTCCCACACCAACTGACCTCTTTATCTGCGCCAGCTCCCCCTCTCCTCAGATGGGCTTGTCACCTCCCCTGCCATCTCTGTTTCCCCCCACCACACAGACTCTTTCTGCGACGCAGTTTGCTTCTAATTGTTGGCTATTCGAGGCTATAGCCACGGCTACAGAAGTTTTGTGTTGCAAACTCAGTCCCTGGACCTCCTATAACTTGCACATTTCACCCGGTGTACTCCAGCAACCTCCCCACCCCTAGATTAATGTCATTTGGAATTATTTTAACCTGCAAACAGCTTTTTAACTACTTTTCTTTCCCCTGTTATCCTTGGCTATAACTGAATCTCTTGCATCGAGAGGAAAACAAGATGGCGGTTGTTTCATTTCTAAAAACCCCAGTTTATGATAATTTACCCGAGATGTAGCTATCTATTTTTGAGAAGAGGGCGCTGTTTCCATAAAATATTTAAATAACTACTGCAACCATAAACCCCAAACCATGTATCGATTGCGAGTCAACGCCTTTTCCCAAGTTGTTTTGGACCTGGTCCAAATCAGTCTAGCAGTTTTGGCTGTGTTCTTTGCCAAAAATGTACCTTTTTTGTCTATGGGATAATGAATTGGAAGTAAGTCATATTTTTGGAGAACAAAAATGTTTTTGTCTTAATAACTTTTTTATTTTTTAACAGATCTTTACAAAACGTTGCAGTCTGGGGAGGCCCACGAGTCACTTATCACTTCAGTAGTTTGTCGATCCATTACTGGAATCAAAGTTTATTAACAATAGAATTTTGAGGGGTTCCTATGGGAGTTCGACTTGCCTTAACTATAGGGCAGCAACCACCACCATATAATTCCAACAGGAACGTCTTTGTTACTTCTTAGAGATGGTTTATATGTAAACATTTGAAGAAGGTATGTCGAATGAGACATCTTCTAAAAAATGAATGCTTCTCAGGACATTTGCACAGGCATGTTAGATTATATGTCAAGGTGGCTATATGTGCCTGTTACAGCAGCTCTTCTGCCACACATTCTCTCTTCTACTTTATGGTATTTATTTCGAGCTGTCTGAAAAAACGTAAATAGCATTGCAATTATAATGATATCAGAGCTTGTTTGGTTTCACTGACAGCAGTGGTTTAACTTCTCATGCTGCTGCAAAATGGTTGTACTGAAGCATTACAAACAATACCTGGTCAATATGAACAGTACATTCTGTAAGTGTGTGTTGAGTTATATGCAAATGTTTATGTTTTTTTTTTTTTTTTGCACTGCAACCATAACGTCTATTTACAAATGTTTTTGCAATGTGTGTCCCACAGGAGGACATAAACATATTGTTTCTTGAAAAACGATTTTTCACTAACATTCACAGGTTTTTATAAGGGCAATTTAACAGTAAATTCGCAATATTGGGTCCGTGGGCCAGTGGCATGGCCTTTGGCCATATTGCATAGGTCATGTCCTTTGGCCAGATTGTCTAGGGCCTGGTTGAAAGATGTGGGCAATCGCCCATGGCAATCTGAGCAATCTAGCTAAGATCCAATCCACCCAAAATTGGCTGTTCCCATGGATAATGGGGTCTAAAGTTCAGCAAACTTTAGATCTAGCTCCCTGATTGACTCCTTGTTTAAAAGGTTTAATGTGGTATATTAAAGCCCCCTCTATGTTCTATTTATGTATCCCAAGACTGCATTTGATGGAATACTAAGTGAGGGCACCGTAAGAAACCCTTTTCAAACAAAATATGCCAGGGCCACTATTGACTGCAGTGATTGAATTGTATAGTTTAAAATCCAATAGATGTAGTGGGGATTTCGGGAGGGGACACACCTATTTGCAGTGAACAAAGGTGTGTCCTAGGGGTGAGATTTGTCACTGATTTTATTCTGATCGTTTTTACTGATATTACTGATATTATCACAACTAAATCTGAACCTCTGAAAATAAATGGAGAACATGCAGCCATTATGTGAGATATGCAGACGATTCTGTCCTAATGCTTAAAACACCATGCAGCCCACATAAGCAATTGGAACAATTCCATGGAAATTGTGGGACAAAGGGTCTTATGATTAATTGGACAAATACTAAAGCTAGGATATATGCAACACCCTTACCAAGACAATTTAAACTGACAATAAGTGCGGAGAATTAGCATATTGAAGCAGTAACACATTTTTAAAATTAATTTGTTATTGTGATTTTGGTTAAAAACGAAACGAAATATATCCCAATTAATATAATTACAACTGTTTCCATGGTTAAGAATACAATTTGACTAACTATGGATGTGTTCAAATAAAAAATACTCTTGGGATGCAAAGCAGGAAGGATTAACTGAATATTAGCACGTAACAGTGTGTTCACTCTAAATATATTTGGGAATAAGGGAGTGATACTAGTACTGGAGGCGTATAAGGTGCAGACTATTACAGCTGCCATTTATAGAGTGGAATTATGGGGTTTTAGCAATGGAATATCGTTGGGTATTATTGAAAAAATATTTTTAAATGCATTTTTAGATCTACCAATCAAAACACTGAGGTGAGATGGAGAAATTCCCCAGCACACTTTCATGAGGGGAAGGAGACACAGAGCACAGGGTAAACCTGTAGCTGGAGGATGATTGTAGAGGGCTTCACTGGATCCCAGTCCCCCTTTCAAAGAATAGGTGCTTAAGTCATTGACTTATCCTGTGTCACTGAATTTAGCCACCGCTGTTACGGCATTGAACTGACTTACAAACTTCCCAAGACAGAACGACCATGGAAGGCTTTTGAGCCGCCATACAAAATCCAGGCCCTTCGGAGATGGTTCCACATGCCACAGATGCTTCTAAACTCTTATTTCCAGTCACACCAAATAAAAAATACCTTAGACTATGAACCAACCTCTGCCCACAGTCAATAATAAGATAATGGGGGGTATAGAAAATCCCAGGAAAGACTCAAGAACACCGGAGTAAAGAACCAACCATATTCTTCATTACAAAACAGCACACAGTCTCCTGGTTCTAAAGGGGCCTCGGAAAATGTATTCAATTGCATTGGCATTGTGAAAGCAGACAAACTGGCTGATGCGTCCTTGATACAAGCCGAGAGTGCTGGAGACTGGAACACTGGAGACACTGCTGTTTGGAGCAGGGCAAAACAAACCTGTAGTGGTTGAAGTAGAGGTAGATAGCTACCAAGCCCTGCAATCCTCATGGAAGAATACTGACTAGAAGAGCAAAATATCTCATCTCAAGTCCTTGTGGGAATTGGCAAGACAGAGCCAAAGACTTTCCACCAATAGGTCCTAGAAAAGGATTAAGGCCCATCGTAGGAGGGCAAGCTAAGTTGTTCTGCCTGAGAAGGCCACAGAATCATGTTCAGAGGAATGCCCATTGAAGCCAAGATCTGGCAGGGTCTTAACCGCGAACTACCCTGAACTGTGTGATCTTGAGCAAAAGACTTTTGTCCTATTGACTTTGGCCCCAAGCCTTTTTGATTTAATTCAATCACTATAGTTCCTCTTTCTAGATTGCCTGTCATACTGACCTGTTGGCGCTGCTCAATTTCTGCCTAACTTTGACTTTCCCTCCCTTTTTAATGAACAGAGTGCCATTTTGCTCCCACTTCATTTTGTGAGCTTAACTTGTCTGGAAACCATTGGAAGTGGTGTGGTGTATTCAGAGTGTGATTTTTAAACTGCTTTACTTTAGTGAAATGTTATACAACTGATGTGTAAATAAATGTATATTATTTTACTCAGAAACCTTGAGCCAGTGTTTGTTTGAATCATAGTAATTGCTGTCCTTTGTGTACCTATTTGATACTGCTCACTTACTCTTGAGATAAGTCTGGCTGCTCAGGCATCTCTACCACTTTTACTGTGTAGTACAGGCTTGTACCAAAGGTGAATTTGTACTGTCACTTGTAGTCTTAATTGTGTGTGGTGTTCCCAAAGGGTACTGCATATAATTCTGCCTAACACTGGTGTACAGCGGTGAGGATCAAGAATAGTAATTGCACTTAGAGGGCTGCTATTACCTTGGATCAACTAACCACAAGGCTCACATCACTAAAAAGCAATATTAATCATATCTGATATGGAAAGCTACAGTCAGGAGGCCCTCCTTAGTTACACTGTGGATTATTTAAACAATCTGTGTAGAGATAGGAATCCCTCTGTTAAAGGCAAAAAGTCTGAATAGATTGACAGCTTGTTAGAGAAACAAAGTCTGGAGGGTGGGTCTGAAATGCCTGACCTCTCAGGAAATGTGGAAAATAATGCGGATGATAATGTGTCTATTATTAATGAGTTAGAGGAAGTAGATGTGTCCCCAAATGTAGGTCTCACTGCTCCCTTGTCTGCTCAGCAACCTCAACCTTTGTCCACTGGGACCCCATCAGGCCCCACACTCAGCCCTGAATTCATTGTTCTAGAGAAAATGAGGCTTGAACTGGAATTCAAATGTTTAAATGCTCAAACTGAACAAAAGCACCAAGAACTTAAGCTCAGAGAAATGGAGTTGAATCATGAACTAGAAATGAAAAGGTTATCTCTTGAAAATGCTTCTCTCCCAGAGTCTTCTAGGTCTTCCAGTCCTAAGAGACTAAATAAATAGTGGCTATGTATGAGGTTAAGCTTGATATTTTGGATTAGTTGGCAATGTTTGAATATAACCATGGTATTCAAAGTCTTACAAGGAATCTGTTGCTTCCCTGGATCTTCTCTAGGCTACCCACTGTTGCATCTGATGTTGTGATGGAGTTGGGGGAGGTGGATAGGATGGATTATGAGTGTGTGAAGTTAGCTTTAATTGCTAGATTTGGGAAGACCCCTTCCCAGTACCTTAAGAGGTTTAGGACACTCAAAAAGCATGATGGTACCCATTGGGCTAGCTGGGTATGTGAATGTGTGAAAAGGTTAGATGGTTTGGTTAAGGGTTACAGAGTGAACACTTATGAAGTTATGAGGCATCTTGTTATGTTGGAGTCAATTTATGATGCCTGCTCCTCTGAGCTCAGACAGCACTTTGCTGATTCTAAGGAGAAAGATCCACAGAAGTTAGCTAAAGCTGCCGACTTGTGGGTTGCCAACAGGGCTACTCACACAGATTCTGGCGCAGCTCAGAAGAAGGATGAGGGAAAACAGCCAAAGAAAGATAACAAGGAGAATTCTAATACCTCCAATCCAAAAGAGGGCCGCAAACAACAACATAAGGGTAAACCACAAGGGAAACCGAATCAGGCTAGTGTACCATCTGGACCCAAACCAGATCGAGGTCAGAACAGACCCACATTCATCAAGACATTTAGGAAATGTTATGTTTGTGGGTCAACTGACCATGTGAAAGGGGATCCCAGATATAAGGGTAAACCTTCAGGGGTCCACACTGTCTCCTTAGCCTTCTTCCCAGAGGAAGAAGTACCTATGGCAAGTGGAAACTTTCAGCTACTGGCTGATGAACCCATGAAAGTCTCAACTAGCGTTTCTTGTGGAAACAACAGAATTTAGATGTGTTTAATTCCATTCAAGATAATACTAAAGAGTATTATAAAGATAGTGTTCTTGTGAAATGCCAGGAGGCTCCTGCCATCAGAGACACTGGAGCCAGAATAACTGTGGTGTATGAATGCTTTTTGAAGGTGGAGGATGTTGCTAAGGCACCCAAATGCCTCACCAAGTTAGATGGAGGCCCTGTGCAAATGCTTTCCCAGTTACCAGCTTTCATCCAGTGTAATGATATGACTGTCAAAATACCTGTTAGTGTGTGTTAGGGAGAATTCTCTGTTTAGGCTGAATTTCCCTACCTAGTGAGTCCCCCAGCAGCTTTGCTGGATTTCTGGGGTTTAATTTTTTTCTCCTGCCAAGAGTGAGACTCTTTTACCCTCACTCTTGGACATGTTGAAGTGTGTTTTCTTGGACAAACCTTGTGTTGAATGGGCTATGGGGTCTTTTACTCCATAGGGCCTCATGTATTTTTGTGATGTGGGTTACACAGCACCCTCTGTGCCGTGACCCAGGGGTGTCCTAGGGACTCCCCAACATAGACTCCATACCCTGGGACTGACTACTGTCTCCCAGGGCATGTAAAGTCACCAAAGACTTTGCTAGTCTTGAATCCTGAACAGAACCAGTACAAACCATCATATTGTGGACGTACTGGCTGGGGCAATTCGATTGCCCCAGGGTCTGTTAGTCGAGGGGGCACGTCTCCGTCCCCCCTGATCGAGTTTTGGCTGGTGGCAGTGGAAACTACTTTTTATATTCGACCGCGAATATTTCCCTATGGGATTTCCCATTGTTTTAGGCTAACACATTTAATTATTTATTTACGGTAGCCTTAAACATACCGCCGGTTTATATATTTATTTTTATAACTCCGGTTGGGACTTTTTGCCAAAACTTGATTCTAAAATGGCGTTGGTGTTCGCCTCTGTAACTCTGACCCAAAGTGGAGCCCTTTGTTCCACTTTTGGCGGGCTTCTCCACAGAAGCCCTCCAAAGTGGTGCCACTCTGTCTGGGGTACTTAGGAGGGGTGGAGGGGGATTTAGGCACCCTGGACTGAGTTACCTTGGTAACTCAAGTCGCACTCCGTCCTGATTGGCCCAAGTGGTGAGCCGCCCGGCTCACCACTTAGCATGTTTGAGTGACAGCTAGGCTGGGTGAATGGGGGTTTGCTGCATAAAAGCAGGGCTTTGGGGACTGGGACTTCAGAAGTCGCCACAGGACCAAGAATCCGACGAGGGAAGAGCTGAGCCGACCTGCTTCGACGACACCACCCGGTGGAGCCCTGCTGAACCGTCTCACCACTTTTTCCCGACGACCGAGGAGAACTCTTAACGGAGTGGCTCCTTCCCTTGACTGGTGGGGACAACCAGTTTTCGCCTTCTTTCCGTTCTTTGAGGTATCTCGTGGCCGCCTTGCCTGTGCCAAGCACCCCGGCAACCGGAATACCACACTTTACCCCCATACCGCGAAAGTCGGTACCAACCCTTTAACCGGAGGACTCCGCGGCTGGTTTCTTCCCGGGCAGTGCAACGACCCTCTTCTTCTGCTCTTCAGCGAGAACTTCTTCTCCCCTGACCGACGTCGAGCCCTGCTGCCACTGCCTGGAACAACTGCCACCGCTGGAGGATCCTTTCCGCTTAAGGTACTGTGTTCCGCCTGGCTTCCCTTGCCACCGACTGTACGGGGTAGATTTAGCCCCCGGCTTTCGAACCTGGGAGTGCCTGGGACACCCTGGCTAAACTTTCTAAGCCACTCTACACTCTTTCTAACTCTTTGCAAGACTTTGAATCCCTAATAACAGTGTGATCTTGGGCACATTTTCGCTCCGGCTACTCTAAGAGTGGGCCCTGCCTAGTGACTTTTGCTCACCTGTGACTTTGTGCTTCTTTGAGCCTATTGCAAGTGTTCTGGACCTTAGAGTGGTGTGTTTAACCCATTTCTGCTTTTTCTCTCCCTTTCTTGGAAACTACTAGAGTGTCATCTAACGTTAAGCACTCACCTCTGTTTTAATTAAGTGGTGTTAACCTAGAGTTGTCTAGATAGGAGAAAGGATTGAATCTACTTTCGTTATAACTGTGTTTGAAGTGTTTACTATATTTTGCTAGAGTGTTTTTAACTTATGTGTATTTTAAATAAATAACTATATACTTTTGAAACCAAGCTCTGGTCAGTGTTTGCTTGTGCTATTGTATGTTGGTACATATTGTGTATACTTTGCATACTGCCTAACTCTTCTTGAGAGAAGTCTGACTGCTCAGCCACAGCTACCAGGTAAATCTGGGTGGTGCGGACTGCTACCAAAGGGGTTTACTGCTATACCTGTAGTCTTAAATCTTTTGCAGTGTTCCCCAAGGGAACTGCACAGGTTTCTGCCTAACACTGGTGTACAGCGGTGGGATTTGTATTGAGTATACATTTTATTGTGCTTTAGATACCTTAGTGCAACTAACCACAAAGCTTAGCACTGAAAAAGTAAAACCTCTAACATGTCAGTTATAGAAAGCTATAGTCAAGAGTCCCTTGCAGCCAAAACTGCTGATTGTTTAAGAGTGCTCTGTAAACATAAGGATCTCCTGACTAAGGGCAAGAAAATGGAGCTGATTGAAAGATTGTTAGCTAACCAAAGTCTGGGTGATGGTTCAGAGGAACCTACCACTCCAGCAACTGTAGATGACAGTGTTGAAGTTAACATGGAGCAAAATGTTGATGTTTCTGAGGAAGAGTCAGAAGAGGAGGGTGAGGCTGTTGTAACTGTCCCCCCTAGGCCTCTGCCTGCTCTACCTGCTGTGCCTACTGGACCTTTACCAGGTCCCACATTTAGTCCTCAGTACTTTGAACTGGAGAAAATGAAGCTAGAATTGGAGTATAAGAAACTTAATGCTCAAACTGACAAAGAACTAAGGCTAAGGGAAATGGAGCTCAAGTATGACTTAGAAATGAAGAAATTATCTGTTGAGAATGTTTCTCTCTCTGGCTCCTCTAGAAGTTCCAGTCCTAAAAGACCCCGGATGCCTAAAGAATTGGTTGGTATGTATGAGCCTAAGTTGGATGTGTTGGATTGGTTGTCTCTGTTTGAATATAATCATGGGCTCCAGAACATCACAGGAAATGACTTACTCACCTGGTTGTTCTCTAGGCTTCCCCCTGTTGCAACTGATGTAGTAATGGAGATGGGGGAGGAGGATAGGAAGGACTATGAATGTGTGAAACTAGCTTTGATAGCTAGGTTTGGGAAGACCCCTTCCCAGTATCTTAAGAGGTTTAGGAACCTCAAAAAGCATGATGGTACCCCTTGGGCTACCTGGGTGAGTGAATGTTTGAAAAACTTAGAGGGATGGATTAAGGGTTACAAGGTGAACACTTATGAAGGTATGAAGAATTTGTTTATGTTGGAGACTATTTATGATGCCTGCTCTCCTGAGCTCAGACAACACTTGGCTGATTCCAGGGAATTGGATTCCCGGAAACTAGCTAGGGCTGCTGACTTGTGGGTTGCCAACAGGGCCACTCACAAGGATTCTGGGGTCACTCAGAAGAAGGATGGGGAGAAACAGCCTAAAAAAGACTCCAAAGAGAATTCTAATAATTCCTATCCCAAAGAGGGCCCCAAACCACAAAATAACCAGGGTAAGCCACATGGGAAACCTAGTCAGGCTACTGTACCTTCTGGCCACAAGCCAGAAGGAGGTCAGAACAAGCCACCCTTCCAGAGAGCATTTGGACAATGCTATGTCTGTCAGGGTACTGACCATATCAAAGGAGATCCCAAGTGCAAGGGTAAACCTGCAGGGATCAGCACAGTCTCCTTAGCCTTCACTCCTGAGGATGAAGTACAGATGGCTAGTGCCCACTTTGAGCTCTTTGCTGAAGAACCCTTGGGTCTTCAAGCAACTGTAAACTTAGAGCCTATGGGTCTGGTTAGTCCCCAGAATAGGGTTGTGTATAACTCCCTACCTGTTAACTCTAAGGTGTATTATGTGGACAGTGTTCTTGTCAATGGCCAGGATACTCCTGCCAGGAGAGACACTGGGGCCAGCAGAACAGTAGTGGATGAAAGCTTCTTTCAACCTGAGGATGTGGCCAAAGCACCCAAAGGTCCCACTAAGATGTCTGGAGGCCCTGTCCAAATGGTTCCTATTCTACCAGCCCTCATTCAGTGTAACAACATGACAGTGAGGATCCCTGTCAGTGTTCAGACTGAGGTACCTGGGAAGGTCCTGTTGGGGAATGACCTAAGAACTCTAGGAGTAGTGTCACATACCCCCAGGCCTCCCAGTATGGAGAAGCAGAACTTAACCAAATTGGCTAGACAGGCTACCTTGAAGGACCCTTCTAAGCCTGTGGGACCCTCTACTGAGAACCCCACTACAAGCCCTGGTGTTAGTAAGTTGACCTCTAACCCAGGCACATTTCCGGATAGTATGCTAGGAACATGGGCGCCCCAACCAAGCTCCATCATTGTTCCCCTAGTCTCAGAGTCTCTGACTCCCCCTGCTTCTGAGGAAGAGGTGGATAGACCAACTAGGCCCCTATCTGGACCTGAGAGAACTGGTAATTCTCAGTGCTGGTGGAAAACCAGAAAAGAAAAGTCTAAGGCCAAAAACCTTCAGACTGTTGGACCTTCTACTGAAGACCCCAACTCAAATCCTAATATTAGGGGGGAAACTCCTAAAATAGGTAAGGGTAGATCTAAGAGGAAGGGGAAGCAGGTACATTGCCTAACCCCAACCCCTCCAACCAAGAGGCCTAAGACCCAACCTGCTCCCACAAGAGAGGTGGTGAGGAACCTTGGAGGCCCCTCTAGATCTAAGGGAATCCTTTATAAGGACCCCTTCAAAAAGCCTAACATAGGTTCAGAAGTTGTACCAACTTCTGAGGGACTGGTCAACCAGATCCCCTATAACAAAAAGACTGATGTTCCTCAAAGGGTTTGTAGGTCCTTTAGCTTGCAAAAGAAAACCTTTGAGTTCTCCCTTAAGCATAGGTCAGGGTGTCACCATCAAAATGCTGATGGACTCTCTAGGATGTATATCATCGACTAGAGGTATGAGGTTCATCCAGGAGTGGATTAAATCCTCCTGTCCCTTAGTCTGGGGGGGGCGAGTGTTAGGGAGTATTCTCTGTTTAGGCTGAATTTCCCTACCTAGTGAGTCCCCCAGCAGCTTTGCTGGATTTCTGGGGTTTAATTTTTTTCTCCTGCCAAGAGTGAGACTCTTTTACCCTCACTCTTGGACATGTTGAAGTGTG
The DNA here is from genome assembly GCF_040938575.1 of Ambystoma mexicanum. Classification (NCBI taxonomy): domain Eukaryota; kingdom Metazoa; phylum Chordata; class Amphibia; order Caudata; family Ambystomatidae; genus Ambystoma; species Ambystoma mexicanum. The sequence continues at coordinate 1,348,697,104 of NC_090929.1, forward strand.
TTTTCTTGGACAAACCTTGTGTTGAATGGGCTATGGGGTCTTTTACTCCATAGGGCCTCATGTATTTTTGTGATGTGGGTTACACAGCACCCTCTGTGCCGTGACCCAGGGGTGTCCTAGGGACTCCCCAACATAGACTCCATACCCTGGGACTGACTACTGTCTCCCAGGGCATGTAAAGTCACCAAAGACTTTGCTAGTCTTGAATCCTGAACAGAACCAGTACAAACCATCATATTGTGGACGTACTGGCTGGGGCAATTCGATTGCCCCAGGGTCTGTTAGTCGAGGGGGCACGTCTCCGTCCCCCCTGATCGAGTTTTGGCTGGTGGCAGTGGAAACTACTTTTTATATTCGACCGCGAATATTTCCCTATGGGATTTCCCATTGTTTTAGGCTAACACATTTAATTATTTATTTACGGTAGCCTTAAACATACCGCCGGTTTATATATTTATTTTTATAACTCCGGTTGGGACTTTTTGCCAAAACTTGATTCTAAAATGGCGTTGGTGTTCGCCTCTGTAACTCTGACCCAAAGTGGAGCCCTTTGTTCCACTTTTGGCGGGCTTCTCCACAGAAGCCCTCCAAAGTGGTGCCACTCTGTCTGGGGTACTTAGGAGGGGTGGAGGGGGATTTAGGCACCCTGGACTGAGTTACCTTGGTAACTCAAGTCGCACTCCGTCCTGATTGGCCCAAGTGGTGAGCCGCCCGGCTCACCACTTAGCATGTTTGAGTGACAGCTAGGCTGGGTGAATGGGGGTTTGCTGCATAAAAGCAGGGCTTTGGGGACTGGGACTTCAGAAGTCGCCACAGGACCAAGAATCCGACGAGGGAAGAGCTGAGCCGACCTGCTTCGACGACACCACCCGGTGGAGCCCTGCTGAACCGTCTCACCACTTTTTCCCGACGACCGAGGAGAACTCTTAACGGAGTGGCTCCTTCCCTTGACTGGTGGGGACAACCAGTTTTCGCCTTCTTTCCGTTCTTTGAGGTATCTCGTGGCCGCCTTGCCTGTGCCAAGCACCCCGGCAACCGGAATACCACACTTTACCCCCATACCGCGAAAGTCGGTACCAACCCTTTAACCGGAGGACTCCGCGGCTGGTTTCTTCCCGGGCAGTGCAACGACCCTCTTCTTCTGCTCTTCAGCGAGAACTTCTTCTCCCCTGACCGACGTCGAGCCCTGCTGCCACTGCCTGGAACAACTGCCACCGCTGGAGGATCCTTTCCGCTTAAGGTACTGTGTTCCGCCTGGCTTCCCTTGCCACCGACTGTACGGGGTAGATTTAGCCCCCGGCTTTCGAACCTGGGAGTGCCTGGGACACCCTGGCTAAACTTTCTAAGCCACTCTACACTCTTTCTAACTCTTTGCAAGACTTTGAATCCCTAATAACAGTGTGATCTTGGGCACATTTTCGCTCCGGCTACTCTAAGAGTGGGCCCTGCCTAGTGACTTTTGCTCACCTGTGACTTTGTGCTTCTTTGAGCCTATTGCAAGTGTTCTGGACCTTAGAGTGGTGTGTTTAACCCATTTCTGCTTTTTCTCTCCCTTTCTTGGAAACTACTAGAGTGTCATCTAACGTTAAGCACTCACCTCTGTTTTAATTAAGTGGTGTTAACCTAGAGTTGTCTAGATAGGAGAAAGGATTGAATCTACTTTCGTTATAACTGTGTTTGAAGTGTTTACTATATTTTGCTAGAGTGTTTTTAACTTATGTGTATTTTAAATAAATAACTATATACTTTTGAAACCAAGCTCTGGTCAGTGTTTGCTTGTGCTATTGTATGTTGGTACATATTGTGTATACTTTGCATACTGCCTAACTCTTCTTGAGAGAAGTCTGACTGCTCAGCCACAGCTACCAGGTAAATCTGGGTGGTGCGGACTGCTACCAAAGGGGTTTACTGCTATACCTGTAGTCTTAAATCTTTTGCAGTGTTCCCCAAGGGAACTGCACAGGTTTCTGCCTAACAGTGTGCAGAGTGAAGTGCCTCAGAGAGTCCTGTTGGGTAATGACCTGGAAACTCATGGAGTTGTGTCAAGCACCCCCAGGCCACGCAGTAAGAGGAGACAGGAGCTCACGAGGCCGGCATGGGAGAGGACCTGGAGAGGCTCTCCAGAGGAGTTGATAGAGGAAACTATCACTCTCACTCCACAGGAATTGATCACTGATATTTCTAAAAAGAAAGAGGCAAAGGTGAAACCCAAGTCCCCCAGGAAAAGGTCAGACAGCACTCCTGTACTACCGACAAGGACATCCTCAAGAATGTCCAAGATCACACCTGTGATCCCGCCACCTGTTGAGGAAGAGTGTGAGGTGCAACCTTGTGTGGTTGAGCCAGTTTCTGAAGAATTAGATCTAGAAGAAGACACTGTTTTAGTTGGAGATCTTGACCCTGTTGACCATCCTGAGCTGCAGTTTTTACTGGAAGAAGGTGGACACAACAGGGAAGACTTCAGCAGAGGACAAAGAGAGTGTCCCACTCTCGAGGGTCTTCGACAACAGGCTGCTAACCAACTTGATGGGCGAGAAGTTGGAAAGCATAGGTTACGCTGGGAAGATGGCCTCTTCTACAGCGAACCGACTGAGTCTATCCCTGGGGACTGCAAAAGAATTGTAGTGCCCCTTGCCAACAGACTCCAGTTCCTACAGTTGGCCCATGGGATACCTTTGGCTGGTCATTTGAGTTTCAAAAAGACCAAGGAAAGGCTCTCCTTATACTTCTCCTGGCCTAAGATGAGTTCAGAAGTTGACAAATTCTGTAGGAGCTGTCACACTTGCCAAACATCTGGCAAGAGTGGAGCCAAGAATGTGGCACCCGTGGTGCCTCTCCCAGTGGTGGGAGTTCCTTTTGAGAGGGTGGGCATCAACATTTTTGGTCCCCTTGACCCTCCCACATCTTCAGGGAACAGGTTTATCCTGGTTGTATTAGACCATGCTGCAAGATACCCAGAAGCCATACCTATGAGAACTGTTACATCTCAGGCTGTGACTCAGGCTCTACTTGTATTTTTACCAGAGTAGGGTTTCCTAAGGAAGTGATATCAGACAGGTGATCCAATTGTATGTCCCACTACATGCAATCCATGTGGAAAAACTGTGGTGTTACTTACAAGTTCTCTACATCCTACCATCCACAGACAAATGGACTGGTAGAAAGGTTTAATTGTACTATGAAGAGCATGATAGGTGCTTTAGAGGAACCCCTTAAAAGAAAGTGGGACCTTCTACTGCCATGCTTTCACTTTGCTTATAGAGAAGTCTCTCGGGAGGGAGTTGGTTACAGTCCCTTTGAACTCTTCCCTATGGCCATCCAGTCAGCGGTCCTTTGGCCCTGATTAAGGAGGGGTTGGAGAGTGCTCCTTCCTCCAAGCCAGTCAGAGTGACTGAGTATGTGATAGTTCTCCAGAGGAGAATGTCACACATGATGGCAGAAGCTAGTGATAACTTGAAAGCAGGCCAGGCTCTGGTCAAACATTGGCATGACGAAGAGACTGGCATGGTTGAGTTTACTCAAGACCAGCTTGTATTAGTTATGGTGCCAACAAGGCAGAGGGCCTTGCAGGACAAATGGATAGGTCCCTTCAAGGTTGTGTGCAAACTTGGAGAGGTTAACTATTTGGTGGACTTAGGCAGACCTAAGGAGGCTCCCAGAGTCTTTCACACCAACCGTTTGAAGGCGTATGTCTCGAGACCAGAAGTGGGAGCTTTGCTTCTAGCTTCAGCTCAAGAGGAGGAGGAGAGTGAACCTCTACCTGACCTCCTCAGAGGCCAACCTTTAGATGAAAAAATAGAAGGAGTCAATCTCTCTTCTCAGCTGACATCTGAACAACAGGAGGAGTGCAAAGTTCTGTTAAATCAGTTTGCCTCCCTGTTTTCACTATCACCAGGCTTGACCCATTAGGGCCAGCATGATATTTTCACTGGTGACTGTTTACCTGTGAAAAGGAGAAGTTATACAATGTCAGAACATGTGAGATCCCACATCAAGGGAGAAGTAAACAAGATGCTTGATCTCGGGGTTATAGAGCCTTCTAAAAGTCCATGGTCTAGTCCCGTAATTCTAGTACCAAATGCAGGATCCAAGGAGTTGAGATTCTGTGTGGACTATAGAGCTCTAAATGCAGTCACTAAGACTGATGCCCATCCTTTTCCAAGGACAGATGAGCTGGTGGATAGCCTTGATTCAGCCAAGTACCTCAGTACATTTGACCTAACCTCAGGCTATTGGCAAATAGCCCTGACAAACCATGCCAAAGAGAAAACTGCATTCTCCACCCTAGCAGGCCTCTACCAGTTTAAGGTTATGCCTTTTGGACTAAAGAATGCACCTGCTACATTCCAAAGGATTATCAATCAAATTCTGAATGGGATGGAGGACTTCTGCATGGCATACTTGGATGACATTGAAGTGTTCAGCCCTACATGGAAAGAACATATTGATCACTTAGGATATGTTTTGCAGGCTCTTGAGCAGGCCCACCTGACCATAAAGGCAAGAAAATGTCAAATTGGTCAGAGCAAAGTGGTCTACCTTGGTCATGAGGTAGGAGGAGGTGAAATAAGGCAATTGCCCAGCAAAGAAGAAGCTGTGCAAAACTGGGCTACCACCACTAGTACTTGAGAAATGGTTTGTTTGTTCCTTTACCTGTTTTTGTGTGCTAAAAAGGTTTTCCCTATTTAACACTTAAGGTTAATAGATTGTTCTTAATCAAATACCCTTATTGTGTTTGTGGACCAATAGTTATGTCAAGGGTTTTGACCCATGTTGAATTATTAGACGGGGTAGATGAGGGGATGAGCTGTCGCCGCCCATCATTCTATCCCAGAACAAAATTAAATCAATAGACTTGGTGGATGTGGGGATGAGCTGTCGCCGCCCATCATTCCATCCCAGAACCAGGAAAACCGCGCGGTTGTGCGCACACCAAAATGGTTGTCTAACCTGCCACCCACCAGTGCCAGCATGATGGACCGGAAGCGCCATGGGTGAAAGGTGGTGTCAAAGGAAAAATAACAGTGTTGTTAGACCAAAAGCGCCTTAATATCACCTTTGTTTTCCTGAATGCAAACTCAAAGTGCCTATTTCGAACATTGCAGGATATTCAAAAATCTTACTGAACACCAGCAGACATCTGGCAGAATGAAGTGTTGTGTGCATACAAAATCTGGGAAGATGAAGAGCAGCTTAATTGAAATTGGATTTAAAACCACTAAAATCGAAATGTTTAAATTAAATGAGTGACCTACTTATGAGTGTCACATAGTTGCAACTGTTAAATGTCATGGTTTGAACTTAGAATCAGCATTCTAGCTGCATGTGTACAAATTGTAAGTTTGATTTAAACTGGGAACTAAAGTGACATTTAATTGAATTCTGCCTGACAACTACCCCCGACAGGAGAAACCTGCTCAGCCACTCTTCCCAGGCCTAGCTGCATCCTGCTGCCCCTGCCAAAAGGAGATGACACCTCTCTGATTGGGTTAGGGGAGGAGCACCTGGGGACTGCAGGAAGTTGAACAAAGCCCTGTCCTGGACTCAGGCAAATGTTATATTGGGAGGGTCGTAAATGGCTTCCTCTTGGGAGAAACTAGGAGGGGCAGTGCCTCTGCTAGCAAACTGAGCTTGGGGGAAGTGGATAAACCAGTTATTCCACCATGTGATGTGGGAAGCCACACCCCTTTTTGACCAGGGCATAATTTTAAAAAGATAGATAACTCATAGTGCGGACTGGTCAAAATTATATAAGTAATATCATTATTCTTGTGATTTTTCTGTGCACGTTTTAAGAGGTGTTAGGACCCAGTGGTGTATTCTGGGGGGTTGCTAGCAGAAAATAGGGTCTTACTCCAAATGTCTGCATGTTAAAAATCTGACACTTCATCAATTAATGTCCATACTCCTTGCGCACATTTGTGTAATTCTTGGTAAATGTCCGATATTGGTAAACCGACAAAAAGCGCAAAATGTTGTCATTTCTGAATCCCAGCTCGCAGGAACATGGGGCTTGAACAGAGACCTGTCTTAATTCATCTGTAATATGTACATGTAATGTCAACCACTTGTGTATCTGGGAAATATGTATTTGAATCAAATATAGATTTGTGGGCAAATTGACCAGGGGAGGATCCTCTGACCCATAAACAGACCCCATCATGATGACAATCCATTTCCTTTCCCCAATCATGGTAGAGGGGAGAATTGGGCCAATGACAAGTAGAGAGGGGCAGGCTCAGTTATGCCACGCACACATCCACTTTCTCAACACATAAAAGCAGACAGTGCAGGACAGGTGGGGACATTCACTTTCCACTTTCTTGCGGGACGCTTTGCAGGGAGACTTCAGACTTCACATCCAGAGATCCAGACTTCAAATCCATCAATCTCCAGAACGAACCTGTAGCAGAAATTAACTCCAGAATGTGTAGCAGAGAGGCCTGAATCCACAAGCTGATTCCTCTTCAGCAGGCCTCAAAACCAACCAAACTATTCAACAGCCGGGCGAGCTGTTTGAATTTTTGCGAGAACCTTTAGCAGTATCCAGAAAGAAGTGCTGTATCCGGAACCAGAGAGAACCACAAACCAGACCGTTGTGAGCAGAACCGGTGTGTGACAGACCCAGAGAGCAGAGCTGACCCAGATAGCCGGGACTTCAGAACCACCCGCCGGAAGTCCCGTCCAACCTGACCAGAACTTGACGGCTTATTTCAAAAATATAGTGTGAGTACTCACTGTGCCAAAACCAATCTCTTAGTTTAAAATAATCTAATCCAAACTATTTTAGCCTATTAGAACTGCCTCCTAGAATCGTGTCATTCTGTCATCTTTAAAACTGAAAACTGTCATCTGTCATTCTGAGCTTTAAAATTTCAAATCTGAAAAACTACCTTGACTAAATCGGCCGTATCTCCGGAACCGTTTGTGCTAGGAGTGAAGTTTAACTTTTATCTTAAAGCTAAGATTCTAGGCTTTCCAACGGACCTAGAACCGACTTGCTACTCCTTATAGGGCCTCCATAATTACGCTCGACGCACGCGATTAAATTTGCTGCGATTTGACATTTTGCAGAATTTCAGCCACGTGTAAAAATCAGCAGCTCCTTGCTTTCTTTTGCTAAAATTCGTTTTAACCTGCTAGTTACTCGTAGAGCATTGCTAAAGTGAGCCTGAACTAATATAAACTAGCTATCACTCACCCTGAACCTCCTACAGGGAATTAAAATCAATTTTAGCATCATTTCACTTCATTGCTACCACATTCAAAGCATTTTGGGCCTGTGTTTTAAAATCATACCTGTTTTTCTCTAAGCTTGCTAGGGGGGAACTGCATTTCGTATTGCATTTTGTTGGGATTCTTGAAGACTGTGTGCTCTCCTTCCATTTCTTACATTGCAAAGGGGGGGGGGTGAATTATATTATCTTTTGCTAAATCATATCAAGTTATTTCTGCACTGCATTTTATTCATCATTGCATTTTCCTTGAAGCCATAAAAGCATTCTCAGCTACTTCATCCACTCTATATCACTTCTAAGCCATCAAAAAGAGTGTACCACTGTAACAATATCCATTGTTGATCACTATCATCCTCACAAGTGTGCTATCAAATATTAATTTACTATAGAAGTGTGATGTATATATATATATATATATATATATATTGTTTAATTTTTCAAATAAAACCTTTTAATTTGCGAAATAAACCTACTTCTTGGCTCAGTGGGGTCAGTGGGATTCTAAGAGAGGGGTGTGATATAAGGGTTGTCATCCAGAGTACATGAACTGGACATAAAAATACATCAATAAGGGTTTCCATCAGCTTCCCAGACTAGGCATTGACTTAGCTGTAGTGTTGAATTGAATCCGCTTACAAAGTGGGGGCTCGGAGCCGGGATATTTTGGGTTAGAATTAACCCTTGTACAGCCTAATACAGTGTGCCAACTGACCGGATACACATATCCGGTTAGATCACCACGCTGTTTTACACTGTGAAAGCACCCCTCAAATGAACGCTCTAAGGAAACGGTCTGTTTTGCAAAATAAAATACAAACTTCGGTAAGTCAGGAAGGAACTCAAATATCCAGAATGACGACACTGGTAGACATCAAAATAGCCAGAGAGCACTTCTTACATAAGCTATTTGTGAGAGGTGAGTGGACTCATCAGGACCAAACGGTCTGGTTGCAGGCAATCACGCAACAGGTCACTGAAACAGGGTCAGATACATGGAGAGATCAGGGTCCATTACATGTGGCCCTGAGTGAATTCTATATGGCCCCTAAAGCCAAAGATGAACAAATAAGGTTGTTAGGATAGCGGCATATTTGTATCTATATACGGGAGCCATGCAGGATAAATGTGCTGAAGGCCAAGATCTGGCAAATAGGCGACAGATTGCGTTAGAGAAGGCCCAATCTGATCTGGACTCTTCTGAGCAGAGGCTGCTCAGGAGCCAGGAGTCAGAAAATGACAGCAGACAGTACATCACTAAAATAAAGGAGGATATGGATATGCTGCAACAGGAAAAGGCTGACCAGAATACCAGATTTCTGGCCTTGCAGAAGGAGTACCAAGAAGGTTTGGACTCCCTAATGCAGAGCCAGAAAAAGCTGGAGCAACAACTGGACTTCAACAGGGCATGCACAGAGCAGTTAGCCACCCTGCAAATTCGATTAGACAGAGAGAAAGAGGAAAGCAATAAATTGATTCTGAAAGACCTGGATACCCAGGCAGAGTTTGATCAGGAGCGCCAGAAAGCTGGTGCCTTCCAAAGGCAAAGGGACGACCTGGCGGCACAGATGCAGACTCTTACTCAGGAAAGGGACAACTTAGGCCAGGAAGTCTGCCAACTAAAAGAAAAAAATGAAGAAAATCACCTGGCCCTCCAGGGGCTGGGTGACCTCCAAAAAGAGCATCACAACTTGCTAGAGCACACCAGGAGGGTGGAAGATGCTCTGGCAAGAAAGGAGCAGGCCAGTAGGGATGGGACTCAGGAGGTAACCCTCCTGCAGCAAAGACTGGCCCAGTTTTCCAGGACCAATATGGAGGCACAGAGAGAGAATGAGGCTCTCTGTCAGCACAATGATAGGCTCCAGCAACAGGTAGCCATGCAGGAGAGACTGATAGAATCTAGTAAGGCCTTAACTGAGGAACTGAAAGCGCAGGCTCTTGCATTGCAACAGGGAGCAGGGGCTGAAAGAGATGAAGTTCGCTGGGAAAGGGAAACACCTGAGCATAACCTCAGAAGCCCTAGTACCAGAGGCCTTCATCTCTCTCAGTCCCTGGACTCTGCCACCCCCATGTCCCCTGGCGCACATGAGCACAGGACCACAGGGATGGCAGATTACTATCCAGCCAAAAGTATGGGGATCATAGGCCAGTACCACCCAGGAATGGAGGGGCGGGCTTCTGGGTATGGGCACCCAAGCACAGTGCAATTTAGTGGGCAACCCCAGGAGAGTAGGCCCACTAAGGGCATCCTGAAAACCTCAGCCCAGTTAGGTCAGTGGGGGGGGTACCCATCAAATCCTGGCAGCAAGGAGGGATCTGAAGACTCCTCTGAGCGTCACAGGACACAGGAGACCAGGTTCCCACATTCTGCCAGCCATTCCCAGGCTCGCAGAATCCGGGAAAACCTGGAAGATCAGACGGGCACCTCTGGGAGCAGTGCTTCTGAGTCGGAGGATGAATGGACCAGGGTTACCCGAACCAAAAAGGCCAATAAGGCAAAAAGGGCCTTGCTTAAGGACCCATTGAAACAAATAAAGGCAATAAGGAGTGTCATCACGCCTTATCATAAGAACGCCAAGAATTCTGTTTGGGAACACTTGGAGCTCTATGAGCAAATGATGGAGACTTTCCATTTGAAGGACAGCAGTAGCTGCATCCAGTGCGTCAAATGGACATTCTCCCCAGAATACTCCAGTTTCTTTGCAGGGCTGGAGGACCAAAACCATTCAAGATGGTCCGCATATAGGGCGGCCATCTTGAAACATTTTTCTGTTCATAGAAATCCTCAAGAAGCTTGCAAGGCAGCCTACAATTTGCAATGTGGGGAGGATCAGGCCCCACAAGAATTCATGCAAGAATTGAAGCAAGCCTTTGCGCAGACCACCAGAAGGGTGCGCACGGACAGCAGAGAATTTGTCAATACTTTTTTCCATGCCTTGCCCAAATACATCATGACCCAGCTAGTGAGAGATTTTCACGAGAAGAGGTCACTAGACTGGGTCATTGAACAGGCTACCCGGATCTATGAGGTGCAGAAGCCCATAGAAAATAAAAGTAATGCGCAGAAAAACCCCAAAACCAACAGCACCCCTGCTGCTGCCAAGGTGGCGGAGGTAAAGGTTGCCCCCGATTTCGATTTGGAGATGGGGGGGCCTAAAAACCTGCTGGTGCCAAATAATTAACAGCCCAGAATGCCCTCGGGCTAGTCACAGACAGGGAGTCGAGGAGGTAGTCCCACAAATGGGGTCCCCCGCTCCCCTGACTATGTAAGTCCCCACTACAAGGGAAACAGACCAATCCTGGGTTATATGTGGACTCCCCCAGCCCAAGGGGGGGATCCAGCCAAGCACCTGACTCAGGGACCTTCCCTCCTAACTTCCCACAGGAGGGCAGAAATTCCCCAAACACTGGGCAGAACTTTTTTCCCAGGTATCCACCCAATGTCCAACCCCAAAACCATCCATCCTTCTTTCCCCAATTCCCTGAGCCCAGACAACCTAATCCGGGAGAGGGGAGGCCAAGGGTGGAGGGGAACGAAAATCTTCCCAATCCGGTGTATTACCAGAGAAGGGATACCTACACTTCCCGGGATCAGCCCAGGGCAGAAAATAGAGCCCCGTATCAGCCTGAGCGGGTTTCACAACTTGAGCGGCAGGCCCAAAATATGGTACGGGATCAGGGTCACTTACTGAGGGCTCAACAGAACCCTCAGATGAGCATGCCACCGCATAAAGCCCCAAACTCTGGGCCTGGTGCTACAGAACAATGACGGGGGCAGCACCCCGATAACCCACCGGTTCCCAGGGAGGAGGCACAAGGGGAAGGGGGGTGTAAAGCCTTGGAGGAAGCTTCCTTTCCAACTTGTAAACAGCCCCTGGAAAACCAGGAACCGGAAACAAAATCTCCTACCCCTGAAAGCTTGCCTCCCAAGGAGCAGAGGGGGGTAGGAGAAACAAAAGACCCAAACAGACCCATTTTGTGGAGGAGGTACAGGTCTTCCAATTTGAGGGAAAGGGATCCTCAGAGGACGCTGGGAAAAGGATCTTCTCCTTCAGAGATGGGGGAACTCCTCCCAAGGAAAAATGAGTCCCAAGAGATTCCAATCCAGACTGGGTAGATGTGGGGATTGAGCTGTCGCCGCCCATCATTCTATCCCAGAACCAACAATACCAAAATCCCATGGGTCAAACCCATCCTGATGACTGCCTCCAAAAAAGGGGGGCGGCCCATACCCGAAACCATTTCCAGTTGCCAACTTTTTATTTCAGATTCCCCAGGCTCTCCACAGAATTCTGCCCACATCTCTCCGCTAGCAATGTTCAAAACCAGAAAATTAGCCCACCAGTTGTCCAAAAATGTGCATTATCTGTGCCCCCTTGAGGAGAAGGAGGGAAGATACCATGCCCCGGTACAAGTACAGGGGCAGGGTACAATTTTGGCACTGGTGGACACTGGATCCCAAGCTACCCTTCTGTCCAAAAGGGCCTTTGATGAACTAAATGCAGGAAGGGGGGAGAATTACCATATTCCTCTCACCTCTCTTCCTGGACAACTCCAGAACTTTGACGGGAAGGAAATTCCTGTCGAGGGGACTGCAGATTTGGACATCAAAATTGGGCGACACAAGGTGAAACACCCGGCCATTGTAGTGACTCCAGAGGGCACCCCTTGTTTACTAGGGAATGACCTCCTGAGAAGGTTGTCACCCCTAATAGATTGCGTAAACAATGTCCTCTGGACCCAGACTAGCCGACCAATAAAATTAAAACAGAGTGTCAACCATGTTAGTTTAAATGGCACCTGCCACATGGTTGAACAAAAATCTGATCAAATAGAATTTCACTTCCAGAACAACCAAATTCCAGACGTGACAGTAATAGCAGTAGGACAACAGACTGGTGATGGGGGGTCCTCGCTATTTCTGAAAATCAACCTTCCTTCCAGTTTAAGGTGGTATTCCACACTGGAAGGAAAAACTCTGAAATTCTTTACTAATCCACAATCAGAAACTCCCACTCCTATAGTCCAGAAAGATGTGAAATCAGCTCAGAGCCTGGCTGATATTCAGCAAATTGGAGAGCAGTTGTTCATCCCTGTTCAGTTAAATGATGGGAAGGACTCTGTTCTCGCTCGAGTGTGTGTGAACAACGGTAAGAGCTTCATCAGCGAAGCCATGTTCTGCCAACTCCCAAAAGATCCAGCCATTCCCACATTCAAACTGATAGACGAATGGGAAATGGATCTGGAAACACACAATTCCAAACATCTCCTTCCAAGCAGGTGTATGCTCAAACTCTCCATTGGCAACAAGAGCATAGTCCATAATTGTTGGGTCGTACGAGATGTCACTGCCGCCTTTTACTTAGGCAGTGACATTCTCAATCGCTTTGCCATTAGTTTGGACCTAATAAACTTCAAAGCTTGGTCCCGATTAGCGGATAATCCTATGGGCTTTGATGATCCAGAAAAAGCATTTAGGTCAGCTCATTTGCTACCTTATGCAGTTGAAATTCAGATTAAAGAGGAAGTCACCATCCCGGAAAGGATCTGACGATTCTCCCTGGAAGTGAAAGTTAAAAGAGGACAAAAATTGAAAAACCCTGATGCTTATATTCATCTAAATGCTTCTTTCCAACAACAAGGGTTAGGGGTAAACCCAACACCATTAGTCAACATAGAACATGACACCATTCCAACAGAGGTGGATAACAGCGACTTACAGAGTATTACTCTAGCCGCAGGCGCCATCATTGGAATGGCAGTTGATGACCGACATTTATCCATTGATTTAGGAAATGAACTGTTAGGACCGATCCCCAAGGACTGTTTTGACAGTGACAGTGAGGACAATACAACACCAGACAGGATTTTCACCCGGCATGGGGGGAACTTCCTGGTGTACACTTCTTGCCCTTATGGTAAGGAAGATGTGACTTGTGACTTCAGAGGGGATGAGGTGATTTTCCAGGTCCATGAGGGCTGCCTTTCCCACCTGAAGCCTCTGGTCCAAATCAGCACTCTGACCAGGGACTTCTCCACCCAGCTGGAGGAGGCCGCTGAGATAGCAAAACCAGAAGTCTTTCCAGGCTTCAGGCAGATGGTGGAAGAGAGAGTCAACCTAGCTGATGCCTGTGTGACTCTGGAACAGAAGCAAAAGTTGAAACAAGTTTTCTTGGATTTCCAAGATCTCTTTGCGGTAGACTCATATGACTGTGGTCGCACCGACATCCACACAACAATTCCCATGGACCCTGGCATGACTCCAGTGTTTGTGAAGCAATATCGTTTGCCTATCGCATCCATGGAGTCCCTTACTGAAATAATTAAGAACCTTGAGTCCCGGGGAATAATCCGTCCAGTCCACAGCACTTTCAATAATCTGGTGCTGGGAATATTGAAGCCAAACAGCCAGTGGAGACTCTGCGCCGACCTTAGGGAGCTCAACAAACGGGTCCATACTTCCCGATGGCATCTGCCCTACATTGACCAAGGGCTGGCCCAGATTCAGGGGTCACAGGTATTCACAGCAATAGACCTGACCAATGGATACTGGACCGTTGCTGTCAGTAGGGAGGACCAATACAAACTGGCTTTTACCTTTGGGGGCCAGCAGTACACATGGACCTGGACTCCCTTCGGATACCTCAACTCCGGCAATTAATTCAACATTTTCCTACACAAGGCCATGCCCGACCTGGGTGCGAGGGGTAACCTGGCTTATGTAGATGATGTCCTCATCAAAAGTTCATCTGTGGAGGAACACATAGCGGAGATCTGTTATGTTCTGACGCAGTTGAGGGACACCGGAGCAAAACTTTCCTTTCAGAAAGCACAGTGGTGTAGAACCCGTGTTAATTTCTTGGGGCATGAGATTACTCCTCAGGGTCTCTGTCCCCAAGAAAAGAAAGTGGAAGCACTCCAGAAACTGAAGGATCCCACAACTCTGCGGGAACTAAGGAGCCTCCTTGGACTGACTAATTACAGCAGAAAGTTCATTGAGGGCTACGCAGAGATCACCAGACGCCTGATTCATCTCTTGAAGGGGGGGGGTCAAGTGGGAATGGGGTCCAGAACAATCCCAGGCAGTAAGACAACACAAAAGAAGCCTCTCACAAGCGCCTTGCCTAGCTTACCCTGTCAGAAACAAGGAGTTCTTCCTGGAGACAGGGTTCTCTAATACGTGCTTGACGGCAGTATTATACCAAAAGCATGACAAGGTCAATAAAGTAATCTCCTATGCGAGCAAAATTTATCCTCTGTGGAGGAAAAATTCAACGATTGTGAGAAGGCACTTCTGGCAACGGTGTGGGCATTGAAGAATTACCGCCCGTTCATCCAGGGGGAACACATCATAGTGGAGACTCCACACCAGCCTCTGCAATATCTCCAAAGTGATAGAATCCGGGCCGGAATGTGAGTAATTCCCGAATTACTTCCTGGATTCTGTCAATGCAAGGCTTTCATGTGGAGGTCAGATATGGCCAAAACAAGAAGAGTCCCCTCGCGCAAGGTCTGGCTGACTTGCATGATTGTGCCAGAGAAAACTGTCTCGAGGACGAAAGTCTAAAAATCAAGGACAACATGGAGGCATACCTTAATACCCACAAAAAGTCTTTGAAGAAGACAAATGTGAGGGAATGCCCACTGTCTATGTGGATGGATGCTCTTACCATGTTGACAACAACGGGGAGAAAGAACTGGTGGCCGGCGTAGGGAATGCATGGGTGAAGGAGTTTCCAGAACCCTCCGCTGGATACAAAATTGGTCCCCGAAGTAGTCAGGTGGCAGAATTGATGGCTGCGCATCAGGCCATCCTCACTGCTTCCCAACATCAACTCCATGAACTGGTCAAAATCACAGATTCGGAATATGTACGGAACGAGTTCGTGGAGCACCTGGTCAATTGGAAAACCAGAGGCATGTTATGTGCTAATAATAAACCCCTGAAACATGGGACGCTAATCCAAAATATTGATGATCTGGTCACATCGAATGGGATGACCATCTACTGGAAAAAGATCAAGGGTCATTCCAAAGTAGAGGGACCAGACAAAACGGGAAATGACTTAGCTGATCAGCTGGCCAAAACCGGGGCCATCCAAGGGGATCTAATAGAAATAGAGTCCCTGTTGGGGGAAATCCAGGTCACTGCTATCACTAGGTCCCAGACAAATGCTCACAATGATCTTTCAACTGCACAATGGAGTCAGGAGACCTCTGATGCTGATTTGATTACAGCTCAGAAGGGGGATCCAATAATTGGTAAGTTTTACCAACACATTGAGGACCCTGAGAACTTTCCCCTGACAGATACCGATTACATTGGGAAAGAGGACCTAAGAGTGTTGATGAAATGTCCAAAAAGGTTCCGAATCCAAGACGGTTTGTTGGTAAGGAAATCCCAAGCTGGCCATGATCAGTGGGTGGTCCCTACCTCATTCCGAAGCCTGATGTTAAGTCACGCCCATGATGCGGCCACCGCCGGTCATAGGGGGTTTCACACAACACTGGAAATCTTAAGAGAGGTTGCATACTGGCAACACATGGGGCAGTACCTCGACCAATACTTGAAGGGGTGTCTTGTGTGTGCACAATTTCAGCCATCATCCCTCACACACCGTGCGCCTCTCCAAAAGAGGGGGATGAAACTGCCATGGTTAGATTTGCAAATCGACTTTGTAGGCCCTGTAATTCGCTCGTCTAGAGGAAACAAGTACATGTTGACCGTCACATGCTTGTTTACCAAGTGGGTGGAAATCTCCCGGCCCCAAACTGCAAGGCAGAAACAGCAGCGGCCCTGATGATTAACCACATCTTTTTCCGTTTTGGTCTACCTCAAAGGATTGAGTCAGACAGAGGTAGCCATTTCACCAGCGAGGTAATGACAAAGATGTGGGAGATGCTGGGGGTCAAAAGGAAGTTACATATTGCCTACCGGCCAGCTTCTTCTGGAGCAGTGGAGAGATAAAACCGAACCATTGTGAGCATATTAAAAAAGTTTGTGGCAGATTCTGGGCCAAGTTGGGATATCCGACTACCTCTGGTCCTAATGGCCATCAGATCTACCCCTTCATCTGCAACTAAAATGTCACCATTTGTGACGCAAGATGGTGCTTCCCCAGCATTTGCTCTACAGAACCCAAGAGCAAACGTTGATAAATGCCTCCACAACTCATGAGTATGTGGAGAATTTAAGGAAACACCTTCAACATGCTTTTGCCTATGCTCAGCGGAATCTAGAAAGATCAGCTGATAGCATGAAAACCCACTACGACCTGAAAACCACCAGGAAAGTATACGAGGTGGGGGAACGGGTTTATCTATACAATTTCCAAAGGAACCAGGCCAAACAGCGAAAATGTTTGCCTACATGGAAGGGACCGTTTGAAATTATAGACAAGATCTCCCCTGTAGCGTATAAGATCTGCATCCCTAAAGGTAGTCTGGCCGAAGGGGAAGACAAGTGGGTACATATAAATCAGCTAAAGTGTTGCCATCCCAGGCACACTCTGCAGCAAATGGAGGAGTCCTCTGCAATACCAGAGGGGACCGCTCCAGATTAATTCAGTTCCCATCTTAAAATATCCCACATATAGTCTCTAAAATATTATGATTGGAAAAAAAAATGTTTCATGATTATATCTTGTTTTTCAAAATAAGAATGCTATGATCTATTCTCGTGATTTATAAAATGTATATGTCGCTCCACTATATCAATAGTGGTGGAAAAATGTCTTAGAATAGGGATTGCCGCTTTTGCTTTGTCGTCCTAGGAGAAAGAAAACTTGGAGACTGGCCAAGGAGAACGACCTGGAGACCGGGAGCAAAGATCCTCGGTGCCCGGGGTACCGCCCAACATTCCCATCAGGACCGGCAAGGAGAACCGATCGATCCAACCGGATGGAGGAAAAGATGCAGAACTGTGCCATCTACAGAATTGGGAGAAGATGATGCGGACATACCAGCGTGTGGATCAAAACATTCTTTGCACCCGACTCCCCCTCGACTCAAATTCAAAGTGCAGTCGGGCGGGGGGTTTTGTCAAGGGTTTTGACCCATGTTCAATTATTAGATGGGGTAGATGTGGGGATGAGCTGTCGCCGCCCATCATTCTATCCCAGAACAAAACTAAATCAATAGACTGGGTGGATGTGGGGATGAGCTGTCGCCGCCCATCATTCCATCCCAGAACCAGGAAAACCGCGCGGTTGTGCGCACACCAAAATGGTTGTCTAACCTGCCACCCACCAGTGCCAGCATGATGGACCGGAAGCGCCAGGGGTGAAAGGTGGTGTCAAAGGAAAAATAACAGTGTTGTTAGACCAAAAGCGCCTTAATATCACCTTTGTTTTCCTGAATGCAAGCTCAAAGTGCCTATTTCGAACATTGCAGGATATTCAAAAATCTTACTGAACACCAGCAGACATCTGGCAGAATGAAGTTTTGTGTGCATACAAAATCTGGCAAGATGAAGAGCCCAAAACAATGTTTATAACAAAACTGGCTGAGCTGTGGATGTCAGCAGCTTAATTGAAATTGGATTTAAAACCACTAAAATCGAAATGTTTAAATTAAACAAGTGACCTACTTTTGAGTGTCACATAGTTGCAACTGTTAAATGTCATGGTTTGAACTTAGAATCAGCATTCTAGCTGCATGTGTACAAATTGTAAGTTTGATTTAAACTGGGAACTAAAGTGACATTTAATTGAATTCTGCCTGACAACTACCCCCGACAGGAGAAACCTGCTCAGCCACTCTTCCCAGGCCTAGCTGCATCCTGCTGCCCCTGCCAAAATGAGATGACACCTCTCTGATTGGGTTAGGGGAGGAGCACCTGGGAAATGCAGGAAGTTGAACAAAGCCCTGTCCTGGACTCAGGCAAATGTTATATTGGGGGGGTCGTAAATGGCTTCCTCTTGGGAGAAACTGGGAGGGGCAGTGCCTCTACTAGCAAACTGAGCTTGGGGAAGTAGATAAACCAGTTATTCCACCATGTGATGTGGGAAGCCACACCCTTTTTTGACCAGGGCATCATTTTACAAAGATAGATAACTCATACTGCGGACTGGTCAAAATTATATAAGTAATATCATTATTCTTGTGATTTTTCTGTGCACGTTTTAAGAGGTGTTAGGACCCTGTAGTGTATTCTGGGGGGTTGCTAGCAGAAAATAGGGTCTTACTCCAAATGTCTGCATGTTAAAAATCTGACACTTCATCAATTAATGTCCATACGCCTTGCGCACATTTGTGTAATTTTTGGTAAATGTCCGATATTTGTAAACCAACCAAAAAGCGCAAAATGTTGTCATTTCTGAATCCCAGCTCGCAGGAACATGGGGCTTGAACAGAGACCTGTCTTAATTCATCTGTAATATGTACATGTAATGTCAACCACTTGTGTATCTGGGAAATATGTATTTGAATCAAATATAGATTTGTGGGCAAATTGACCAGGGGAGGATCCTCTGACCCATAAACAGACCCCATCATGATGACAATCCATTTCCTTCCCCCAATCATGGGAGAGGGGAGAATTGGGCCAATGACAAGTAGGGAGGGACAGGCTCAGTTATGCCAGGCACACACCCACTTTCTCAACACATAAAAGCAGACAGTGCAGGACAGGTGGGGACATTCACTTTCCTCTTTCTTGCGGGACGCTTTGCAGGGAGACTTCAGACTTCACATCCAGAGATCCAGACTTCAAATCCATCAATCTCCAGAACGAACCTGTAGCAGAAATTAACTCCAGAATTTGTAGCAGAGAGGCCTGAATCCACAAACTGAATCCTCTTCAGCAGGCCTCAAAACCAAACAACTATTCAACAGCCGGGCGAGCTGTTTGAATTTTTTGCCAAGAACTTTTGCGAGAACCTGTAGCAGTATCCAGAAAGCAGTGCTGTATCCGGAACCAGAGAGAACCACAAACCAGACCGTTGTGAGCAGAACCGGTGCGTGACAGACCCAGAGAGCAGAGCTGACCCAGATAGCCAGGACTTCAGAACCACCCGCCGGAAGTCCCGTCCAACCTGACCAGACCTTGATGGCTTATTTCAAAAATATAGTGGGAGTACTCACTGTGCCAAAACCAATCTCTTAGTTTAAAATAATCTAATCCAAACTATTTTAGCCTATTAGAACTGCCTCCTAGAATCGTGTCATTCTGTCATCTTTAAAACTGAAAACTGTCATCTGTCTTTCTGAGCTTTAAAATTTCAAATCTGAAAAACTACCTTGACTAAATCAGCCGTATCTCCAGAACCATATGTGCTAGGAGCGACTTTTATCTTAAAGCTAAGATTCTAGGCTTTCCAACGAACCTAGAACCGACTTGCTACTCCTTATAGGGCCTCCGTAATTATGCTCGACGCACGCGAATAAATTTGGCGCGATTTGACATTTTGCAGAATTTCAGCCACGTGTAAAAATCAGCAGCTCCTTGCTTTCCTTTGCTAAAATTCGTTTTAACCTGCTAGTTACTCATAGAGCATTGCTAAAATGAGCCTGAACTAATATAAACTAGCTATCACTCACCCTGAACCTCCTACAGGGAATTAAAATCAATTTTAGCATCATTTCACTTCATTGCCACCACATTCAAAGCATTTTGGGCCTGTGTTTTAAAATCATACCTGTTTTTCTCTAAGCTTGCTAGGGGGGAACTGCATTTCGTATTGCATTTTGTTGGGATTCTTGAAGACTGTGTGCTCTCCTTCCATTTCTTACATTGCAAAGGGGGGGGTGAATTGCCAGAGAAAAAGTGATTATATTACCTTTTGCTAAATCATATCAAGTTATTTCGTGTCTGCATTTTATTCATCATTGCATTTTCCTTGAAGCCATAAAAGCATTCTCAGCTACTTCATCCTCTCTATATCACTTCTAAGCCATCAAAAAGAGTATACCACTGTAACATTATCCATTGTTGATCACTATCATCCTCACAAGTGTGGTGTGCTATCAAATATTAATTTACTATAGAAGTGTGATATATATATATTGTTTAATTTTTCAAATAAAACCTTTTAATTTGCAAAATAAACCTACTTCTTGGCTCAGTGGGGTCAGGGGGATTCTAAGAGAGGGGTGTGATATAAGGGTTGTCATCCAGAGTACATGAACTGGACATAAAAATATATCAATAAGGGTTTCCATCAGCATCCCAGACTAGGCATTGACTTAGCTGTAGTGTTGAATTGAATCACTTACAGTTAGAACAGACATATGGTGTCACTGTCAGTATTTTGGGTGGTGGGAATTACAAGTTACATCAGTGATTGTGAAGGGACATACACAGGTTGTAGTTTATATTATGTTTGACCAATGTCCATGAAAAGGTACAGTAGGGTGCTGTGTTTGCACACTGGAGGTGGTGACACTTCTAGTGGATTATGTTGGGTATTCGCCTGTGTACTGGCATGCAGTGGATTTTAGACATGGGCACAGGGCAGAGTTATCGTGGGGTGCAGTCCGAGATGGACACTGCCTGTTGTGTCTCTATACAAGCCCACAGTCCAGCCATCAATGCATTCTCTTACCTGTGCATCCAGATTAAGTGCTGAGATGTTACTCACATTCAACTCTGGCCATTTTGATAGGCTTGGTGGATGCCCAGTGGTCAGGATTGATGGCAGAGTGTGTCATGGTCCACCTCAAGGGGCACATTAGGCTCCTCCCCATGTATCCCTGCCAAGGACAGGGACCCACATGGGCCACATATTCGGGTCTCACTTCAGCATCAGTCTCTCCTCTGGGCAATAGGGCGGCACACGCACTGGGTGCACAGAAGCCTGGGGTGGTGTGGTTGGCTTCCTGTCTTCATGTTGCACACATACAGGTGCAGGTGGGACATCCACATGCTGCCCCACACAAGCGCTAGCTGGGATAGACAGTTCTCATCCACAGTTATGCCCCCAATGGCGTGTGATGATGGTGACAGCCAAGTGACATATAGATGGTGTGGGCTTGTGCCCTGTTTTGATTCAAGGAGGATGCATGGGTGCTGTGTTGTGCAGTTTTTTGGTGCACCTTGTTTGTGCTGTTCCTCTGAATGGGATGCATGGATTTGGGGTTAAGTGTGCGGTGTGTTGATTGGTGGGAGTACAGGGGTTAGGGTTTTTGGGTGGAGGCACACTTTGCATGTGTGTGGCCCTGTTGGGTGATGTACAGGGAATGGGATTAGTGGGCGTAGGTGCCCTTTGCATGGGGATGGCTCAGTTTAGTGGGTGTATGGGGATTAAGAATGATGGGTGTATGTGCACTTTGCAGGTGTGTGGTTCTGTTTTGTGGGTGTACAGGGAGTGGGAATATTAGGCATAGGTCCCTTTTTCATGTGGATGGAACAGCTTGATTGGTGTATAGGAAGTAGGAATAGTGGATGTAGGTGCAATTTGCATGTTTGTCACTGTTTCATAGGGGTGGATGGAGGAATAGTGGGTGTAGGTGCACTCTGCATTTGGGGTGCGCATTTTATATTTCATTCATGTGGTTGTAGGTATGGGTGAAGGTAATGGGCTTTGCTTGTGGGTATTCACCATGCTATTTGTGTTTTTTTCCACGCTGTCTCGTGTCACAGGTCAGAATGGGTGCAAAATTGTTGGTTTCGGTGACTCTGTGCTTTGCACTAGGGGCGTATTATGGGCCTGCCAGTTGCTATCCTATTTTCTTTGCACTGTTGGTCTCTGTTTGCACTTGATTCTACAAATTGCCTTCTCTCGTGATGCATTTGCACAGTGCAATCCTAGCGCACGTGCAAAGATGTTTGCTCTAGATTTGCATATATTTCTGTAACTCAGGCCAGAATCTTTTCTTTCCACATCAATTACATCAAGTAAATAATTGGCCCTCTACAACACATTTTTTAGGTCACCAATGTCCTATTGAGAGAAAAGCAAAGGCCCTTTACAAGACCAGAACTAACCGACCATAAAACAAAGTCCAAACTTCAAATCTATCAGGCTGTTTATAGTTGTGCAAATGAGAAAAAAGGATGCCTCCGTATACAGTTCCGACGAATACCTTACGTATAGTTTATTTGAGAAATCTGGAATGAACACAACAAAGAAAGCAGTTACACAATGCATTGGAGGGTTACTCATTTACTGCAGAAACAGAAACGGAGGAAACAAATGAATACATAGTTATATAGTTATTCAGATGATATAAACTTTTATTGTACAGTTCCTTATTTCTTTAGCGATTACAATGCTCCACTGTTCAAATTGCACTATGGTTTTCCAACAGTATATCTGTTCATGCTACCAGAAAACCTAAGGATTCCTATGCAATCTGCCTGATGTTTGCACCTGCTAAAAGCTGGTGATTCCATGGGAAATCATTCAGCATTTTGCCTGAAAAGCTTTATATGCAGGCAGCATTTACAATTCAAAATTGAGTCGCCACAGACTCATTACAATTGCAAAATCATCCATTGCAAGTACTAGTAAAGTAATACGGAATGTATACTGAGAGTGACTATTGGGCCAATGCATACATCAATTATGTTCGACCTCAATTGATAACAAAACCAAGCTCTTGATTTACACAAAGAGTGCGCCCAGCAACATAGATTGTGTAAATGATCGTAATTGAAACAAAGCTCATGTGGTTTAAAGATGTGTATAACAACTAACAGAAACCAAGGCCACATCAGGACTGTATGAATATGTTTTAACATATTACTCAATGGTTTAAAGGACTTAAAACGTTGTGGGCCTCATTACAACTCAGGCGTTAAGGGTTAACGCCGTCGTTAACCCTTAACGCCTGATTCCGATTTTAACGGCTGCTTTTAGCAGCCGTTAAAATCCATGGCGCTAACCCGCCATGATGCTAATTACGCCACCGTAATTTACGGTGGCGTAATTAGCGCCTTCCCCACTCCCATTATGCCCATGGGGCAAAAATGGGAATGGGGAAGGGAAAATGGGAAATGGGGATTTACCGCCCCACTCACCTTGGAATGGGGCGGTAAATCCGCCATCCACCATGGTGTAAACGTAGTTTACACCATGGTGGTAAAGTTGGCGTAATTACCGCCTGGGTCGTAATGACCCCCTGTGACTTGGTACTTTCTGAGTTTTCAAATTTAAGGAAAGGTGTGTTATTTCTTACATAAATCTTTGTATCACATGAGGACTTTTTCATCATAAGCATCTTTAAACTTGACTTGCTTTGCTTATTCATTTTGTATAATGGTGTTGTTATTAATTGAAGGTAACATACTTGATTGAATTATTGTTTCATTTTTTTCCAAACGGATCAGAAAAGTGAAGAGTAAATACCGTTTTTCCCGCACATTTCAATTCCATTTTGAAAATGACAAAAAATCCACAGAACGGATCATTTTACAAGTGAGTACCTATGGTAATGGGCCCTTCTGTACAACTTGTGTTGTGTAAAAGGACCCACTCTAGATTCTGAGCTTTCAATAGAATTCTTCTGTCCAAAATGTAGCTCAGTTATGACAATACAAATATTATCAATACCCTTATAAACTTTCAAAAATATTATTTTCTCTTACCATTGCACTTGCACATTTACCTTGGCCAAGGACCAACAACTTCAAAACATTTTGCATCTACAAATAATACCACCAGCTTTAATATGTAACCATGAAATATAATGTACATACATATTACGTGCCAAATCCTCCAAAACCTGTTTAAACACAAATAATGAGATGCAGCACCACAATTCATACATTTCACCAAAAAGATGTTATCTAATCTCTAAGTGTATTTCAATGTACGCATCAAAATGTGCATATTGAAATGCCTTTACTCCAAATTCTTTCCAAATATCCAAAAATCAAACATCACTATATATTCTAAAAGGCCTCCAATATTCACAAATAAGATAAGGTTTAAAAAACAAACAAAACCAAGGTACCCCTACAACTTTTGGTAAAAAGGCTAATAGATGTTTTTTATCGAAACCGCAGCAGTAAACCCTCCCATTAACGCTTGCATTCCTATCCCTCACATAACAATGCTTGTGTTGCATGGCTTCCATAGTCAACCCAGCAGGATACATACTTTTCTCTGCTAGGTATTATTTTCCTTTCATATCGTTGGGAACTCAGGGGGGAGTAACATGGGGGCCCATATTCCATAAAAATAATTGCAAACTCATTTACCTTTTCTATTACTAACAATCACAGTAAATTCACCATATTAGCACCAGATTAGGAGTAGCAAAAGGCCAGTGGTAAAACCCACTCCTGCAATCCACAGGACTTCATGGGAGAATTGGAGAATTCACAGCCCGATTTTTTGGCAGTTAAATGAAGGAAAAACATCAAGAAACTGCTTTAGGTATTTCCTCCACTTTACTGCGAAACTCAGAATTTGATGGAGTGGAAACAAGTGGTAAAGGGGCAGTAATTTTACCATCCCATTACCAATATATTTTCTCAAACTGCCAAATTACAAATGAATCCCTTTGTGTTATTTTATTTTGTGCATGATACCTCATGCCGCTACTCGGTATTGCGAGAGAATACCGAAAAACAACTGAATGCGCTTTTACTGTTCATTCGGCAGTTACCAAAATACCATATCCCCTTATACCTTTCAAGGGCAGCAGGGATTGTGGGGGTGACACCCATTTCCCTGAGAGATAAAATGGGTGTCATTGCATGGATTGCAGAGGACAATAAAGTTGAGAAAAAAGAAGGAATTTTTTTCATTGAATTTCATAGGTTTTTATTAGTGCAACATAACCGTAAAGTCCCTTTAACAAAGTCAATTGTATAGGTTTTTATTGGTGCAACTTAACCATAACGTCTCTTTAACAAAGTTTTTTTTTCAGAGAATTCCATAGGTATTTACCAGTGCATGCTATTTCCCTACAACTTACTAATATTATACTTACCCCAATATAGCAACGTTTTTGTCCAATATACAATGTTTTCACCTTAAAACTCAAACCTTCTAGCATCATTTTTAACACTTCTATACTTTTTTCAGTGATATTGCTTCCATTGACATTCACAAACAACGTCATTATGGACCTTCCAGACAGTGCCACGTGACCATGCGCTTGCTTGCGGCATGATGCCGCGTCCATGAACGCGTTTGCACTTTGCGTTTGGGTCCTTGCTCCGAGGACAGTTTGGAACTGCATTTTTTACTGATCTAGAAACTTTTCCAGCTCAAAACTTTCAAGCTCAAAATGTACCCTTGCAAAGCTCCTATCCCTATTCTTGCTCATTATCCATTAACAATCTAGTACAAAGCACATACTTGGAACAATAGTAGCAAAAGTGCTTTTCATCTAAAAAATAGCATCAGCTATTGCCATCCCTCCCCCCAAGAGCCACCACCACCACCAGCTGGAGGACCCACACAACAAAAAAAGCGCAGTATTTCCAAAGACAATGAAGAGGACCAAGAAGATGAGGTAGAGGAAGTGCCTACCTCTAGCACCGAGAGAGAATTATGGGTGTTGCAGTGCATTACCACTGTTGGGAATGTACCAAAGGTTAAAGCTACAAAAGTGAAATGCACTGGGACTGCCTGGAAATTACTCCTACAAGACCACCTCCATGTACCACCACACCAAATCCAACTACTGCAATGCTCTCAGAAAGATTGTTCCTTTCGTAGTAGGCTGTCTTCCTCCACATCATCTTCCTCAACCAATACTGTAACCAAATGCCTACATCTGTGGGACACAAAACCCCACTAGCTACCTTGCAAGCAATAAAAGAGGCTGTTGATCCATATCTTTGGAAGACAACAGTCCTCTGTACATACTGCAGCATATCACTCTGCAGGGGGAAGCAATTTCAACGTGCATTTGAAGCTGTAATCAAGGAGCATGAGAAACACTGCCCACTACCGTAGAAGTAACACACATGCAACATCTTCCCCTGTCCACCTGCACCTCCATATTTGTGCTTGGTGCCTTTTCCCTCAGAACATCCTATAGACTCTATCTACTTTCCATTTCTCAGTAAAGAACATAGACTCAATAAGTTTTTCCAACATTTCTATCAGCTTTTTGTTTTATGCTAATGGGAATAATGTAACGTTCATCCCTCGTTCCAGTGACTGGAACGGGGGATAACAGCCTGGCAGCCCACATTATCGGCCCAAGCGAAGTATGTCTGTGTGCGCCCTGATGCCTGTGGGCTTTGGCACATTATAAATCAATAAATAAATAAATAATGAGTGCCCCGGACCATTATTCTCTAATTCAGCCCCTGCAATGGGGGGTAAGGGCCATTAGCACCCTTGGTTCCCAAAGCAGAACCGGGGGAGCTAAAAAATAGATTTTCCTCCATACAGCATGACACCATAGGCATCCCATTGTAGGAAGGAAAATCCTTTTCCAAGATGGCAACCATGGAAAGAGAAAGCGGGGC
Source organism: Ambystoma mexicanum (assembly GCF_040938575.1). Classification (NCBI taxonomy): domain Eukaryota; kingdom Metazoa; phylum Chordata; class Amphibia; order Caudata; family Ambystomatidae; genus Ambystoma; species Ambystoma mexicanum. The sequence continues at coordinate 1,348,723,714 of NC_090929.1, forward strand.
TCCATACAGAGCCCCACTTCCCTTTCCATAGGAGCCTGCAGCAGGCGAAGACAGAACCCTATGACCTTATTACCATGAGCACATTTCTTTTCCCTTTCAAAACTATCCTACTTTCGAATAACTTTACCACATAGCCGGTCCCAGGTGGACATGGCCACATTAACACCATTGTTCGTCCCTCGCGGTCATGGCCAGTAGCCAGATTGTCCAGGTCATGCCCTTTTTTGGCAAATATGGCCCCTGCCCATGGCCACGGGCTATACCTCAATTACCAAAAGTATATCACTATTTTTTGTACCTACATTATGACACTTCAAGAAGAATAAAACATGGGCACATTTGCAAAAAATGCTTTAAGGTCCTTGCCAATACTCCTTACATGAGTTTGCTTGAAATCCGCCCATGTTTTATTTTTTCAAAAGTGTTAAAATGTATGTCCATACATTAGACATATAACTTAAACCCCACTGACGAAATCCATTCATTCTTTAAACAAACATTGAAGGTTGGGTCTATAATCTTTCCGAAAACCTTTGTTCACATTTGTCAAGCAGCAACAAAATTATAAGTCATCTAAAAATGTTGAGACCCCCATTGTAATTTAGCCCCCTGAAAATTCCACCACATTTTATAAAAAATTGATATCTAGATTTAAAATGATTTTGCATACTTTTGTGCAGATTCGTCAAATAGCACCACATTTATAAGCCTTTACAATATTATGGGAATAAATGTGTTCCCTCTTGACAAAACAGCTTCCAAACCCATTCAGAATCAAGTCTAGTATAAAATTCCAGAAGTCCATGCAGTATCATTGAGTGATGCCAAAGTTATAAGTCATTCAAGAACTGCTTTTCACCAACCCTGTAATGTAGAAATAGGCATAGATGTCCCCAAACATCGGAAGTGTTTGGGAACATCACAGGACTCTCCCCGAACATACGGACTGTTTGCGGACTTCAGGGATGAAAAACACCCATTTTTTGGCTTCTTACAGCTATATCCCATCCCATCCTCATCACCCTTCACCTCCCCAGAGATTGTTTGAAAAGTTTGACAAGTGCAATGTTGTGCTTTTTTTATATGTTTCTAGTGCAGTGTCTGCGGACACCGGCGGATGTCCGCGAATCCAACATGGTGGGCAGTTTCCAAAAATCTGACGCACTTCACACTTTTCACCATCCAAACAGTGGGCTCAAACAGGGAAATTAGTCCACAGACTGAAACCATATATCACAAATTTTTTGGGACCTACTTTTTGGTCATTTAAAAAAAAAGCTTCTTGACGGATTTAAACCAAATTTACAAAAGCATGCTTTTGGGCTCAAGCTTCCGCTCCTGTTGTAAATTTGGTGAAAAACCATCCAGTTGTTTGGGCTGTAGACGTGAGCAAATTTCTTTCTTATTATGTCTATAAAAGAACCCCTATATCTTTGCCCCCCCTTGACAAAACCTCACCAAACTTACCAAAAAAAACAAATTCAGACCGGGCCACATACATTTTTTGCAAAGTTTGGTAAGGATTCATCCAGGGGGAGTGGAATTATAATCCACACGTATAGCCAACCTTCATGGTTACTACTTGCGTTACAGCATCTGTACAGTTATAAAGCAACTAATATTTTCTTCAGTGTTCTACACAAGTGAAATTTTCATTCCACTCATGAAATGTTACTCGATTCTTTACTTCATCATCAGATTCTATAAGGTATATATACTTTCTACCTTGGCATCTCTTCTTGGTGTGTCATCTCTGCTTCATGTGATGTCACCAATGCATTCATCGCTTTACACTTCTTCAGGGACCTCCTTTAAGAGACTGTCATCCCTCCGGGGATACATCATATAGGGCTTTTTCAATGGATACCTTGTTTTGAGGATTCTTCTTCGTGGGATAGGTACCATTACTGTAGTTGTGCATGTCACAATTTCTGGCTTCCAACATATAGGCAAGATAGAGGCAGGATTCCGGTAGAGGCACTTTGCTCCTCCTCTACACAAGTGTGACATCCAAATGGATCTGACAATTAATGATGGAATGTATGAACAATGTAGTGTGGAAGCAACATCTATACTATGTTTAGATGATATTAGAGTTAGAAAATCAGTGTGAGAATGACAATTTACGAGATGTGCCAGTGTCCACAGAAATCATGAAAGCAGCATGCATATCTAATACCTAGTAATACACTTGTTTACTGAGCCCCTTACAATCACACTAGAACCTAGCACCAATACACATGCTTTCCTGTTATGCATTTCAGAAACAATAAAGCTTTTAGGGATGGATTTATTATGCAAGCTCATGAACACAGTATGCTGTACCCCGTATGGGTTTTTTGTAAATGTTCCCCAAACCAACAGTGAAGGAGTCCATGCAACACTATGGGACTCTATGAGAATTGTAATAATTCTGCATACCGTGGCTTCTCTGACCGGCAGGGTCAGACCTGTCGGGTACAGCAGCTCCGGCAGGCAGACTTGTAGATTGTAGAGTAGATAGTGAGTTTACCGGCACCCTTGTTTCTGGACTGTCAACATTGCAATGAGGCCCAATGTTTCTCTTAATCTGTGACAATGCCTTTTTGCATGTATCGTCCCACTGAAATTTGTTCCCCTGCTTGGTGAGTTCTATCAACGGTGCACTTATGGTGGAAAAGCCCTTCAGGTATCAGCTGCAATAGCTGGCCATCCCCAGAAATGTCTGTACATCGCTCACGTCTTGTGGAGGCACAACGTTTTCAATGGCAGTTAATTTCCCTGGATCTGGGCTCATCCCCTCTTGTAATAGCACATGTCCAAAGAAATTAAGGTTCTTTTTGTGAAATGCACACTCATACAACGTCAGCCCCACTTGAGAAGGGCTGTGCACACCTGATTTAGCACCCAATCATGTTGTTCACAATCAACTCCAAAAATGAAGATATCGTCACTGTAGATAAAGCAATTCTTCATGTGCTGAATTACCTTCCTTATGCTCGCCTGGATAATCTCAGCAGCCGACGCTATCCCAAAGCTTAGCCATTTATACAGAAATAGCCCTTTGTAGGTTGCAAAAGTGTTTATGTAGCGTGATTGTTCATTTAGCAGTATCTGGTGGTCTCCTTTATGCAGATCAAACTTTGTGAATACCTTTACTCCGTTCAGCATGCTAATCATGTCACCCACATGCATTCCAGGGTTTCTCTCTTGTTGAATTGCTTTGTTTGCTTGGCGCATGTCCACGCATAGACAATTTTTTTTGAAAGACCCTCAGTTGGGCACTGCTACCACATGCGAGATACAAGAAGTGGGACCACAAGCAGGTTCTATGATTTCCTCATCTAGCAGGCACTTCATCTCTGTCTCCACTTGCAGTTGCAGGTGAATGGGTATTCGCCGGGGATGTTGTGCCACTGGAGGTATTGACCCATCAATGTGAAGGGTTACAGGTTCTCCCTTCAGGCACCCTAGTCCTTCAAAGTTTTCTGGAAACGGTTGCATCACTGGGATTCCATGCCGCATCATATACATTATTGCAGAAATCTTCATTTCGAGGGCTGTGGGTTGGCCTAGTAAGTTGCCCGGCACCGCTCCTTAAAGAACAAGCAGCTCTGCCATGGCCAGTCTCCCTTTGTAGTTCAATTGTATTGAGAACTTTCTGTGATTTAAAACTGGCCCACGGGCGGCCCACTGAAATACCTTCAGGTGCGATGGTTCCAATTCCAGTGGATGTGCCATCTTGCGAAACTCTGAGATGCACTTGATATTTAATGTGGCTCCTGTGTCGATGACAAATGTGGCAGGGTGTTGCCCTACTTTGATGTTGATTTCTTCTTCTGGGGCACAGTCACCACATCAGTCAGCATATATGCATACGCATGATGACTTCTCTCTTGCTCTGGCAGGGGTGATGGTGACTGTCCGGTGATCTGTCCAACATGACTGACTACATCTCTTACATTGTAGGTGTCTCTACTGAGTCCTTGGGCATGTGGGTTGTGTTCTTTTAGCATCCCACTTAGACCACCTCCTTGTGCCCTGTTCAGCAGTGCAATGTACTTGCCATATGATTTTCCTGCCCGCAGTTAGTGCATTTCTGTCCAAAAGCAGGGCATTGGGTGCCTTCCTGGTGGGGAAAGGGTAGGCCACACCTGCAGCACATTGCAGAGTGCCAAACCTTCTTGGTGGGGCATCACCACTGTTGTTGCTTCTGCCACCTTGAAATATGCTTGCTCTTTCACTGGTCCCTTGCTGGTTTCCATCAGTGTGGCAAATTTGTAGAATGGTGGTGAGGGGAAACAGAGTAATCTTTTTTAAATGTGGAAGATAAGCATCCTCCGATGATCCTTAACCTGATGGCCTCATTATTTGAAATTTTTTGGAAGTCACAATGAGCCACCAGCTTGTGCAATTGAGTCGCAAACACATCCATGGACTCACCAGGAAGTTGGCAGGTTGCATTGAAAGTGTGCCTCTCAAGGTCTATGTTGTGCTGTGGATAAAAATATGTGCACAGCACTTCCTTGAGCCCCTCATATGTTTTGTTGCCTTCAGGCTGGAACTTGGGGATGAGGTATTCAACGTTGTCACCAACCAGGTTGATAAGTAATATCCTGGAAAACTTGTCTGGAGCCTTTCCATCATATGCGGCCATGTAATTCTCGAATCTTCGCAGCCATCTCTCCCAACTCTGTCCTAAGGTTTGTTGATCACCCATGTCAAAGGGGCCTGGTGTAAGAGTGCGGATGGGAAAAGACCACTCTTGAAACAGATTAGGTTGAAACCAGTATAATTTATTAAGTCTAGTGTCAATAAACTGTCTCTTGTAATAGATAGGGCAGCTGACTCTCTCTCTCTCTCTCTTTCTTTTGACAGTCCTTGAAAAGGTAAGGTCTCGGCTTATGGGATATGTATCTTTGTGAGACGTTGCACCAGCTTGTAGGTTCAGGGCCTCACCCCCGGAAAGGACTCTTTTATCTGGAGGTTAGACATCACCTCCATTCGAAGAGCGGACGTGGAGATGACTGACAGGACTCGCATCTCTTAATTAGAAAGCTGCATAGTTTGTTCAAAAGTCTATGGTCCTTAATGCCCCCAGTAGGCCTTCTCCTTGTAGTTCACCCTTTAAAATGTCTATGCTTCTTAATGTCCCCAACAGGCCTCTCCTCATGGTTCACTTTGCCCTTTATGTGCGTATTGCGTTTAGCCTTCTCTTCTCCCTTTGGTACACAGAGGAAGCCTTCCCCTCCTTACCTCCTTTAGGTCGTTTGGCTTCCCTGGATACGGCTGCAGGGATCGGAGCCTCCTCCTCGACTGCTCTCCGCTTCACCGTCTCCGCGAGACCGACTGTCTTCGGAGACCTCCGTCCCTTCACTTCCTTTGGCTCAACATCAGCTGTCCTCTGACGTTTCGGCTTTCAATTTGTTTTGAAGCTGCGCCGCGTCAGTTCCCTCACTGCGAAGCTCCACCCCTCCAACGGTGGGGGCCGGAGTGCAGGAGCGATCACCGCTCAGCTGTTGGGTTGCACGGCCTGGATGTGCACAGCTGACTGTCAGTTCTCGGGCTTTGTCCTTGGGGCTCTGAGGAAGCCGCTCTGCATCGGGTGATTCAACAACTTAACTTGCACAAGTTAAATGTTTTCCAAGCATGCTCAACAGGAGCATTTAACGTTTGGGAACTAGTCTCTCCTCCTAATATGCCTACTCATACGTGGCAGCTTCTTCATGGGAATCTCCTTCCTCCTCGCCACTTTCTGCTACCTGCCGGCCAAAACGAAAAAATAATAATAACCAATAACCAAAGACCTGACTTTCCATGGGAGACCCTCCGATAATGAGATCATGTCCTGCTGACATCACAATCCTCTCAGTCTTCCTGGATGACTGACTACACCATTACTTAATTGGCTCTGAGTAAGGCTCTGATCTGCACCTTTCCTCCCCGATTTGTCACACCTGGTCAATGAAATGCAGCTGCACTGGGCCCTTCCTCATCAGATGCATCACTCGTTCACCTCTGACTGTCTTCTCGCTCGCCGACATATTGCTGCAATCAGGTACCCTCTGTTGCACACTTTGTTTCTGGACTCACAGATTTTTACTCTCCACTATATTTTCTCCATTCCTTCTTTCTCTATGTGAGGGCGTGTCGAGATCCCATCCTCTTCACCAGTTTTCCTGTCTGTGGACACCAGACAGCTTAAATGTGGCCCTATATGCCGCCCAATGTGCAGCAGCGCCAAAATAGGGACACAGGGCCATGCAGCGTATCTCTCATCTCTTTATTACACTTTTGCTTTCTGTCTCACACGGCTTAACCTCCTTGAGCCTGTGCGAGCATGCACAAACCTCATTGGCCATACTCAATGTACCGAGGGTTGCTCATCACACCGGGTTAACTATGTCCCTGCCGGACATGACAAGGGCCATCTACAGTTCAGTCAATGCGTCCATATCATAGTTAAACAATTAACTATGTGCTTAACTAAGTGATGGACTCAGAATTCTTTCTGTTGACCCCTATAGACATATGATGGGGTTTACTGTAAATAGCATTTCCTTTTCCTATAGATAAGTATTTTTACAGCGCTATCTGCTACATGTTTTATATTTCAGTATTGTGGACTATGACAAGTACAATCCACATTTTCAAAGATAAAGTTGCAAACACCTAGGTGCACCATACTATATCGTTCTAAAGCCTTTTCTGCAAACTCTTATCAATATCAGAATTTGTATTTGTATTTTGTTTTTGTATTTTATTTATTTGTAGAGCATGCCTGGCCCAAAGGCATCTGGGCGCATATCTTCGGTTACGCAGACAGGTCATTTACACACATAGAATAGGTAAAAATACAGTATTGTATGGCAGGATACATATTACGATAATACACCAATATGTGAGTGGTCAAATTCAATGGTGTTGCAAAGTTGCAAGGTTACATACAAGTAATATACATAGGTGCAGTTGCGATACAAGTCGGGGATGGACGGCATCGACAAAGCAACAACAGGTGTCTCAGATATCTTGAGTTGAGAGCCACAATTTAGTTTTACTCTTGAAGGATTGAAAGGAGGGCTCAGCTCTAATAGAGTTGGGCAGGGTATTCCATAATTTAGTCGCTAAGACTCGGAAGCTCACCCTGCCAGCTTTCTGGAGCTTGAATCTAGGAAGGGAGAGGCTATGGGCTTGGGCAGCTCTCAAAGGTTGGGTAGCAGTGTGAGGGGTAAGTCAGTTAGCCAAGTAAGGAGGGGCCTGGTTCGCCAAACACTTGTGTGTGAGGGCAAGTGTTTTCAAAGAGATTCTTTGCACAACAGGGAGCCTGGGTAAATTGTGTCTATGGTCTGAAATGTGCTGATTTCTGGGAATATTTAGGGCAGCTATCATGGCCTTATTATGTGTGACTTGTAATTTGTTTAGATTGCATTGGCTGGTACCTAGATACAAGGCACTACAGTAATCAATCTTGGACATGACAAGAGTTCTAGCCAAAGTGGTGCAATTAGCAGTGGGCAGGAAGGGTCTGCAGGCTGTAATGAGTTTACAGGCATAAGCAGATGCTGAACTGACAGCATTGGTTTGTCTAGATAATGATAGTGTAGAATCGAGGTAAATTCCTAAGGTTTTCCAATCCTTAGAGACCTTGATGGCATTGCCGTCAATGGTGAATGATTTGAAGGAGGGGTTGAGTTTGTTAATGGTCACCCGTGATAGGGATGAGTATCTGGGTGTTGTCAGTGTAATTAGTGTGCCTGACACCCAGATAGTTAAGGACATCAAAAAGAGGTTTGGTGAACATGTTATAAAGTGTCGGTGACACACAGGAACCTTGGGGGACACCACAGTGAGTGGGACAAGGCTCGGCAGATGCTGACAGAGAAAATACCCGCATAGATCAGTTATCTAAGAAGGATCTGATCCAAGAGGTGGCAGAGTCTGAGAAGTGGACAGCTGATTTGAGGTGTTGACAAATAATTTGGTGGTTGACCAGATCAAAGGCTGCTGAGAGATCAAGTAGGAGTAACAAGGCTAGTTTCCCATTGTCTTTCAGCACCTCAGTCTGAGTTTTTAGGTCAATAAGGGTGGTTTCAGTCCCGTGACGCTGCCGGAAACCAGATTGCCTAAGGCCAGGGAGTTTGTTAGCTTTCAGTTATTCCTGGATTTGCAAGTAAGTGGCTCGGCCCCATATTTTGAGCATAAAAGGTTCTGTGGTGATGGGCCTGTAATTTGTTGCTATGCTAGGATCAAGTGACGGTTTTTTGAGCAAAGGGATGACCCAGGCATCCTTTAGGTTGTCCGGGACGATGTCTGATTTGAAGGATGAGTTTATAAAGGCATTGATGAAAGGAGATAGATCGTGAGAGGCCTTGACAGTTGAACGGTTTGAGCTTATTGATGATGTTTTCCACTTCAGCAATGGTAAGTGGGGAGAAACTGAATGGTTTGTGGTTGATGCTGGCCCGGCTGTTAGCACTAATGGGGGGATTCTGTTTCTGGTCTACCTGCAGGAAGTTTTGCTTAGCTTTTATTTTAGATTGGAGGGTGGCAATTTTGTCCAGGAGTGCTTTTGTATGTTTGAACACCATGTGCTGTCTTTAATGCAAGAGTCAGTTGGGGCTGCAGGGGATTGTTTCAAGATTTTAAACAATTCTTTGGTGTTAGAGTCCACTTGCGTAATACGCATGTTGTGGGTATTCTTTTTAGCTTGAAAGATAGCCTCTTTGTAGTTGAGGGATGCTATGATGAGGCTGTCCTTATGGACATCAGAAGGATGACTTTTCCATCAGGCTTCAGCTTTCTGTTTTTCTTTATGCAGCACTCTCAAATGCGGTGTGCACCAGGAATTGAGGTGTGCACGTGGTTTGGCTTTCCTAAGTTTAATTGGGGCTATGGAGTTCAGTGTTGTGCATATGGCATAGCTGTAGGTATCAAGTAGGGTCAGAGCAATATGTGGAAGGTTTATTGAGGGTGGGAATGATAAGTGTAAGTAGTTTAGTTTATCGCATTTAATGTCCCTTTTGTTTCTAGTACGCAGAGCGGGGGCGGTGGCCTGTTTAGGGTGTTGGATAACTTTTATGTAGAAGGTAATAATATGATGATCTGACAAGGCATAAGGTAAGTTGGAGTGTAGGATAATGCTGCATTTGGAGTCAACTAACCAGTCAAGTGTCCTCCCCTTGATGTGGGTGGGTTCTTGTATGTGGTGAGTGAAACCCAAGTCTGTTAAAGTGTTGGCAATGTCAGCTGCAATGGGGTTGTTAGGGTCCTGGAAACCCAAGTTAAAATCCCCAAGTAAGATGATTTGTTATTTAGTTTTAGATTTATCCACTAATAGAGACTAATAGAGATGGAATGTCATCCGGGAAGGTAGTAATAGGGCCGTGTGGCCTGTAGATCAAGTGTAAGGTGGCAGTTTCGTTGGGTGAGATGGGAAGTTTAACTGAGAGTAGCTCTGCTGAGGGAATCTGGTGGTTGGGCATTGCTCTGAGGCCAAGTGAGTTTTTATGGATAAAGGCGACAGTGCCGCCTCTCGATTGGGTGATGTTGTGGTCACATCTGGAGATGGAGTAACCAGAAGGTCGGGCAAGGGAGAGTAGGGGTCCAGAAGCAGCGTTTAGCCATGTCTCTGATATGGCGAGAAAATCAAAATCTTGGATGGTGATGAGGTCTGCAATGTCCAGCGCGTGGGCAGGGAGTGACCTAGCGTTGACCAAGGCACCTTTAATCATCCTGTCTTTGTGTGTGTTGGCTAGGAGGTCGTGAGTGGAAGTTGATGGGGAAATGGAGGGCACAGGGAGTTTCTGGCTGGTAAGTGGAGATTTAGCAGTGGTACAAGACTTCTGTGTGTGGATGGCTGCACGGGGGATTCTAGAGCCCAGTATACTATTTCTTAGGTGTAGCTCGCTAGGTTGATTAGGTGTGGGTTTTGTGGCAAAGTGTTCTAGCCATAAGGCAGGGGATTTTAGGTAGGGGTTGGAAGGTGAGGGAGTGGCGCTAGACAGTGTGTTACTGATAAGGAGCCTTCCTGTAGTGTGGCCTTGGGAGGGAGTTAACTGGTGTGTAGGCAAGTTACAGTTGGTGCTGCTGGCTAGGTTCAACATCATAGAAATAGGTATTGCAGGGTGACTCAAGGTAAGGCTGGTGGAATGGTGTGAAATGGTGCTATGGGTGGGTGACCAGGCTAGTAAGGTATACTAGGATCAACATCAGTGTGAGCTGAGATAGATAGTGCAAGGGCATATTAGGCAGTTGTGAGGCGAAGGAGGATGAAATGGCGAACCAGGCTAAGGAGTGTGTGGTGAGCAATGGTGAACTGGAGGTTCAAGTACCAGGACACAGTAGGGACAAGTAGAAACTGATAAGTTAGATTACAGTATCAATGATCTAGCAATCTGGTAGACAAGTCTAGCATAATTACAAATGCAGCAAGGTGTAGGCTAGCAACATGTCGAGGTATGGCTGTGAGGTTAGCCGAGTTGGTTCTCTAAACAAGTATATGTTGTAGGTAGGGGCTAATGCGGCATCAATGACAATAAGAATTACTAATTCTAAAAAGTGTGCAGCTGATGAAAGGTAACAGCAAGGGCTAATTCAGCCAGCGTTAATGTATTTTGTGTCTAAAAGAGGTCTGCGGCGCGCAACGAGTTCAGTATGCAGTGGAGTATTTCAAGACACGATGTGAGGCAGCAAATGCAGAATGAGAGTGGGGCTAGGTAATGCATAACATGACAGAGTCCAAGGCAACAGAATACAGGAGTAGCTCCGTAAACGTTGGGGTGTTTCATGACAACATGAAGAGTAGTGAAGTGCAGAGAAATTGAAGGTGCGGGTTCAGCATGAGTTAAAACATTACGCAACCAAGAATGCAGCGTAAAATGCAGAATAGCCCTATAGATTAGATTAGCAACATACGCATATCCCAAATATTTAAAAAAGCATCACAGACAGTCGTTATGTAAAACAATGTAGTATCGCTCGTACCGTTGCAGCCAATGAGAAGCAATAGTTGTTAGCTACAGGGGCATCATTGCAGGTAGTGAAATGATGTAGTTGCAGTTCGCAATTATCGTAGGCCGTCAGATAAGGTGACTGACAAATATTGAAACAAAATGTGGGAGCATATGGCTCAGGTAGGGAATACAGTAGGCCGTCAGCTAGCGATGGGGCAGGATAATGCCGTGCATCGCAGCAGGAGAGGTGGCAGCCATAACGGGCTCCTGGGAGCGAAGCAGCAGAGGAGAGTAGGAAAGCGAAGATAAGTTGACTAAGGTGGATCGAATATGTTGAGATACAGTCATGCTGGAGTTCGCCAGCTTACCTGATGTTGTGGGAAGGAACTGGGGAGATGCTGGGTTATGTTGTTGCGAAAATACACAGTTCCAGGCTCGTGCTGCTCCAGACAGGCTCAGGACAGGGATGAGCCTTTTCGTGTGTGCCGGCTGGGGGATAGGTCCTGAAAAAGGCAATGGGGACCAATCACGTCGAATTCCTGGATCAGGGGTAATCAGGGTAAGGTTGCTCCAGCGTAATGGCGGGCGGCCATTTTGGAATGCCTAAACCTCGTGGCAGGCAATGGTGGGCATCAGACTGATAGGTAGTCAGTGCTGATTTCTTAGTGTAGAACGAAGCAGCAAATTGAATCAGCCATCCGGATCAAACATGAAGGTGAACAGTGAATTGTAGAAGGGGTGCTGAGAAATAACGCAGCAGTCAGTCGAAGGGTCAGGCTGCAATTTCGGAATGCAGCTAAAATAAGACCACAGGCCTACCTTTGATTTAGATGCTATTTCGATAAATTCACAAGCTATTCTAAAACATTGGAAAATTAAGGGAGTTGAGACTCAGTTTCAAGCAGTTTCTGGCATCATTTATCAAACTGTACCAAAATGTTCCCAAACTGCAGATTCATTTGAGGTTCTATAAATATGTATATTAATGGCAAACAGCCCTTTGCATCACTGTCAATTTGTATGACATCCGTGAGAAATGTCATCTGTGATACTGTATTTGACAATGTGATTGCAAAGGCCTCTGGTCATCGGAAGAAAGATCATGACTCCTGGCTCACTTCGAAATACTGATTCATTCTGTCTCTGTCTTTCATTACGACCATTAAAACAGCATTTGGGAAATGCCTGCATACGCTTTGCCGAAGCATCTCCTCAAACTATTCTAAACTAAAAAAACGAGACGCATTGAATGTAACCCTGGATGGGTAATCAGGGGCACATTGGGACCCGGACCCTACTAATGCGAACAGCCCTCTGGTCCAATAATGGCTCAGTACTTAAGCAAGCCATGGTTGGTGTATGTTGCATGCAAAATATCGACAAGGTAAACCTCGCTTTTGATCAAAATGTCCATTCCTCTATCGTTAACCCGAAAGAAAAGTAATATGTATATATAGCTCCCTTTTTACTCTGGACACTTAGTGCCTACTATATTAAAGTCAACATTCATATATTTTAAACGTTTAATAACACAATTACATTGATGTTATGTTTTGGAGATAGCAAAGTGCCCTGGCAACCTCACTTCTTGTGGATCAGAATCTTCTGCTAAAAGTACATGAGGACATCCAATCCCCCACAGAGATAAAACTAGTTTAAACACATGCATACGATAATCACACATGTTTCTATACAATTTATCTGTGAGATTTGACAGCTTTTGACATGCGGAGCTGAGGCAGCAAACAAAAGCTACAATTCGGTCTGACCCACATGCTCCGCCTGACAAGTAAGATTTAACAAGGGGGGTCCTGGGAGTACCTCTGCCAGACATTAGTCCTGGTTACGAGGGACTTACCCAGAGTCTTTAGCTCACTATCTTTCACAGAGAAGAAATATCCCAAACATATCAGTCTTTGTCCTGCCCTGGGGCAGTCCAGCACCGAAATGCGAGGCAATTCTCCTCTGAACAAGAGTACCAACAGAAACCCCAGACACGTGTTTCGGTCTGGTTGGACCTCATCAGTAGGGTGGATCTGTGCCTCTCTAAGAATAGTGAGCAAGGGGTCCACGTCTGGATTCCCCTAGTAACTTAGGGTGAGACCCAAAGTTACTTAAATATGCAGATTTAACAAGGGGGGTCCTGGGAGTACCTCTGCCAGACATTAGTCCTGGTTACGAGGGACTTACCCAGAGTCTTTAGCTCACTATCTTTCACAGAGAAGAAATATCCCAAACATATCAGTCTTTGTCCTGCCCTGGGGCAGTCCAGCACCGAAATGCGAGGCAATTCTCCTCTGAACAAGAGTACCAACAGAAACCCCAGACACGTGTTTCGGTCTGGTTGGACCTCATCAGTAGGGTGGATCTGTGCCTCTCTAAGAATAGTGAGCAAGGGGTCCACGTCTGGATTCCCCTAGTAACTTAGGGTGAGACCCAAAGTTACTTAAATATGCAGATTTAACAAGGGGGGTCCTGGGAGTACCTCTGCCAGACATTAGTCCTGGTTACGAGAGACTTACCCAGAGTCTTTAGCTCACTATCTTTCACAGAGAAGAAATATCCCAAACATATCAGTCTTTGTCCTGCCCTGGGGCAGTCCAGCACCGAAATGCGAGGCAATTCTCCTCTGAACAAGAGTACCAACAGAAACCCCAGACACGTGTTTCGGTCTGGTTGGACCTCATCAGTAGGGTGGATCTGTGCCTCTCTAAGAATAGTGAGCAAGGGGTCCACGTCTGGATTCCCCTAGTAACTTAGGGTGAGACCCAAAGTTACTTAAATATGCAGATTTAACAAGGGGGGTCCTGGGAGTACCTCTGCCAGACATTAGTCCTGGTTACGAGGGACTTACCCAGAGTCTTTAGCTCACTATCTTTCACAGAGAAGAAATATCCCAAACATATCAGTCTTTGTCCTGCCCTGGGGCAGTCCAGCACCGAAATGCGAGGCAATTCTCCTCTGAACAAGAGTACCAACAGAAACCCCAGACACGTGTTTCGGTCTGGTTGGACCTCATCAGTAGGGTGGATCTGTGCCTCTCTAAGAATAGTGAGCAAGGGGTCCACGTCTGGATTCCCCTAGTAACTTAGGGTGAGACCCAAAGTTACTTAAATATGCAGATTTAACAAGGGGGGTCCTGGGAGTACCTCTGCCAGACATTAGTCCTGGTTACGAGGGACTTACCCAGAGTCTTTAGCTCACTATCTTTCACAGAGAAGAAATATCCCAAACATATCAGTCTTTGTCCTGCCCTGGGGCAGTCCAGCACCGAAATGCGAGGCAATTCTCCTCTGAACAAGAGTACCAACAGAAACCCCAGACACGTGTTTCGGTCTGGTTGGACCTCATCAGTAGGGTGGATCTGTGCCTCTCTAAGAATAGTGAGCAAGGGGTCCACGTCTGGATTCCCCGCCTGACAAGTAAGCCATTACTATGGTATCCATCAGATCCCATGTAAAGCCTTCCAGCCATCTGCACATGAAGGCATTTATTTACACTTGTTTGCACTATGAAGTGCACCTAATCAAAGTAAACACGGGTATCCCTGGATTTCTGTTAATTTATAGTGAAAAGCATTGACAAGCCAACTATTTTGGCATTTGTAGATTATTACATTTTATATTCATACATTCAGTAAATTCTTGAGCTCTGGTTACTCATTAAGAGGTAACGTGTGTGGGGGCAGAGAGGGGTAGCAAAATGTGCATATAAGATTCGGGGCAGAGAGCAGCGAGAGGGAGGTGAGTGGGGGGCAGAGAACAGCCAGGTGACGACGGAGAGGGCAGATTTAGGGTGTGAGTGCCAAGGTAGGGTGAGTGGTTTGGGTGGGTGAAGGGACAGAGGGCTATGTGAAGGAAGCTTTGGGTGGCTGTTGGTAGAGAGTGCCGAGGGAGGGAGGATGGATGTGGCTAGAGAGGTCTGCCGCAGGAAGGGTGGGTGAGGGCCGAGGGAGGTGGGGGTCTGTTTAAGTAGAGAGGGAAAAGGGAGGGTGGTTTAGGGTATAGATGGCAGAAGTAGGGTGGGTATCTGGGGTTTGAGATGGCAGAGGCAGAATGGGTGGCTGTGGGTAGAGACAACATAGGAAGGAAGAGTGGGTAGGGGTCTATTGAGGGAAAGTTATTGTGGATAAAGAGGCCAAAGGAAGTGTGGCCGCGGGTAGAGGTGGCAGAGGTAGGCTGGGTAGGCAGGAGTAGAGATGGCAGATTTAGGGTGTAGGTAGAAGAGGAGCGAGGGAGGAAGGATGGGTGAGGGCAGAGGGATGGAGGGTGCGTGTGGGTATAGAGGGCAAATGGAGGGTGGCTGTGGGTAGAAATGGCATAGATAGGATGGGTAGCTGGGCTAGAGATAGCAGAGGTAAAGTGGGTGGCTGAGGGTAGAGAGAGCCGAGGTAAGATGGGTGTGGCTGGGGGTAGAGAGTGCCAAGGAAGGGGGGTGGGAATGAGTAGAGAAGTCTGAAGGATGGTGGGTAGGTGTGTGTAAAGAGGGTTGAAAGAGGGAGGATGGGTGTGGGTAGAAATTATAGAGGTTACATTGATGGGGTAGAGAGGGCCGAGTAAGGGTGAGAAGAAAGATGAGGGCCAAGGCAGGTGGTTGAGGTATGGTAGGTGAGAGCAGAGAGGGCTGTGGGAGGAAAGGAGCTTTGGGTGACTGTGGGTAGAGAGGGCAGATGGAGGGAGGGTGGCTGTGGTTAGAGAGGGGGAATAGAGGGACAAATGAAGGGCTGAGGGAGGTTAGGTGGGTGTGTGAGGGCCAAGGTAGGGTGAGTGGGTTGAGTGGGTGAGGGGGAGAGGGCTATGGGAAGGGCACTTGAGGTGACTGTGGGTAGAGAGTGCTGAGGGAGGCTGTTGGCTGTGGGTAGAGAGACTGAGGGAGGGACGGTGGCTGTGGAAAGAGGACAGAAGGAGGAAGGGTGGATGAGGGCTGAGTCAGGGAAGATGGGTGTGGGTAGAGAGGACAAAGGGAGGTTGGCTGGGGATGGAGATGGCAGAGGTATGGTGTGTGGATGGGGGTAGAGAGGTTTCTGGTAGGGTGAGTGGCTGGGTGTAGTGAGGGGCAGGGGTGGTTGGGTGTGAGTAGTGAGGTCTGAGAGCGGGTGGGTAGAGAAGGCTGAGGGAGGGTGCAAATGGGTAGAGAGCCGAGAGAGGGAGGGTTTTTGTGGTTAAAGAGGGCTGAGAGTGGGAGGGTGGGTGTGAGTAGAGAGCTAAGGGAGGTAGTGTGGTTGTGGGTATAGAGGGCTGAGGTGAGATTGATGGAGTAAACAGGGCTGATGTAGGGTGACTAGAGAGGTGACCGCTGAAGCAGGGTAAGTTGGGGGTGAGGAACGAGATAGTGTGTGTGAGGACAGTGAGGGCTGTGGGAGGAAGCGAGCTTTGGGTGGCTGTGGATATAGAGGGCAGGGGGGAGGACTCCTCTGCTATATAGGGAGATAGAAAGGACTGGGGGAGGGTGGATGGGAGTCAGAGATAGCACATGTAGGGAGGGTCAGAGAGGTCAGAGAGGGCAGATGTAGAGAGGTGTGGGTAGGGGTCAGAGAGGGCAGGGGTAGGGAGGGTGGATGGGGGTCAGCGAGGGCAGAGGTAGGGAGGGTGGGTGGGGGTCAGAGAGGGCAGAGGTAGGGAGGGTGGGTGGGGGTCAGAGATGGCAGAGGTAGGGAGGGTGGGCAGAGGTAGGGAGGGTGGGCAGAGGTAGGGAGGGTGGGCGGGGGTCAGAGAGGGCAGAGGTAGGGAGGGTGGGCGGGGGTCAGAGAGGGCAGAGGTAGGGAGGGTGGGCGGGGGTCAGAGAGGGCATTGGGGGTTAGACAGAGCAGAGATAGGGAGGGTGGTTGGGGATCAGAGAGGGCAGGGGAAGGAAGGGAGGGTGAGGGTCAGAGAGGGCAGCACTAGGGAAGGAGGCTGGGGGTGACACATTGACTTCTGCCCTGCAGCCGTACAATGATGAGTAGAGGCTAAAACACCCACTCCGCCCTCACACTTCTACAAACCAAGAGCCAACATGTGGAACGTGGGAGGCCAGTGGTTACCTTTCGTACATTAGACCCATTGAGCCTCTCTTCAGTGGCAGCAATTCTGTAGGAGGAGCACCTTTCACCTCTTTACTTCAAAACCAGACCAGCAGCATGGAGCGCGGCACGGAACGTGGGAGGCAAGTCGTTACCTGTGGTTTGCTGTGTTTGCGAAGGTCTGCAATCGTCTACATGGTCAGTTCTGTATTTTCTTTCATTCTGACTCGATTGTTTGTGTTCTCAGGGTCTGCCACCTAGTAGTGTGCCTTGATTTAAGTTTCTCCCACTCTGGTGGGATTACAATTATGCTGCTCCCCATACTTTGCTTCTATTGATAATAAAGAGTGTGATGCCATCAGCAATCCGTAAGTAGTCATTACCTAGTAAGGAGTGTACAGCTTGAGTCTGTGTGAAATCAATGAGCTGCAAATTGAAAAAGAAAGTTTCTAATAAATCGAATAAACTTTCTAAATCACTTTCTATCGGTATTAGGGATCCAGTTTGTGATGAAAGCGGTCTGGATGCAAAAAAAAGAAAGGAAAATTACTGCATTTTTGAAATGATCATCCAAAGCCCTTCACGAATGTGTACAAACTAGGGTCTGGTCCTGTGAGCCCCTTATTTTTAATCCACCAAATGTACTAGTCGTTATGGATTCATCATTGGAAAACCCCATAGATGATCATTCTCTACTAAACATGGTTGTTAGTTTACAAAAGGAATCATCAATAGGAAATGACTTCATGTTTATATCGGACACCAACTACTCACAAAGAACAGTTTCTCACTACATATATGGATTTAGTAGAGTCCCCACAATTGACCCAGATTGCTCAGATTGATGCAAATGCATATGGTTAATCTCCAAGAGTTTAATTAAGCTTTTCTGATAATTAATCTTTGAATTTAGCTGTTAAACTGGATCCTGATGTCATGTTTATTCTGAAGGCACCATTGACCTTATGTAACAATATGTCCAAGGATCAGAAAGCTATTAAACAGGGTCTAGCAAGCCTGGTAGATGTGGTTCTTACATCACAAGTCCCTATTACATTGGAGAACTGGAGTGTTGAATCTTCTCAGATCGATAATTTAAACACTCAGATTTTTGTCAGCCCGGACATTGAGTTGACTTAGGAAGATTGCATCCCTTTTGAGACTCAAACAAATGACAAATACTCTGAGCCCATAAACTCTATGTTCCCTAAAGTTGCTATTATGGATAAACAAGTAGCCTCTATTTCAGGATTTTGAGTAAATACAATTATGGTAGGGAAAAAGAAGACACAGAAAAATAAATATTTGGAAACAAGATTAGGTAAGCCAGATAAGAAGATCTATACTGTAGCAACAGTTGCTACTCAGGCTTTGAACCAAGCTTTCCCAAAGAATTCATTTTGTATTGAAACTGATAGCAGCATACAGATTGTTTTGACTGAGCTACTCAAGCTGATCAATGGCAGAACACAGAGTATTATCCCTCATCCATGTGTTAAAAGCAAAAGTGGGGAACAGGTGTGGGTTTTGCCTATAACTGCCAACCCTTTTTACAGATCCATCTATTCTGTTTTGGAAAATGCATGGAGTGAGGGAGGAGAAAAACATATTTGGGATAACCAAAAAGAGCCCTATCAAGAGGTTGGCTGTCTAATAACTAAAAGATAATGGAAACACAGGGAAGCGGATATACTTTATTTTGATTCAGATATATCCATGACAAAAAATAGCCAGATTCTGGATTTAAATGCTACGGCATCCAGTCGTTATATGAATAGATCCAATGTGATTGGTCTAATGCATCACATCCCTACTTTAAAAATGGTTTCTACACATGATCTTACACTTGTGGAAATTCCAAAAGTCTTGTGGGGGGCTAACTGTTCGGTGACCATTGATACAGAGCTTATTAGTCTCAAGCCTCAGGTTTTGTGAAGATGGGATATGAGTACAGAACCAGAACGAAGGGGGAAGGGGATTGTTAAACCCGTTACGGATGCATGTCCTAATATTATGTCCTCAGATACCATTAAGGACATTTTTACTAAAATCTGTGCAGCATCATATTAAAAAACGAATATTGAAATTAGTAATAATGGCACTTGAGCCGTCGTCTTGGAACTTGAGGACATAGAATGATCAAATGATACTAATTACAATCAGGTAATTATTAGATATTGGAATACAAGTGGCTTTACCTCTTTTTTGAGGTAATTTACAAGGCTCAAACTATCTGTTAACATCTAGCATGATTTCCTACGTAAACATGGCTAATGCAACCATTATTTTTAGATGTTAAATGGGTTAAATGTTTTTGAGAAAATGGCACAATGTAACTTGAAACGATGACCATTTGGAGGTTTAATTATGGCTGTACATGCCCATATCAATGCTGTTGAATTTGTACCATCACATCAATATTCAAATGTAATTGCTGCAAATTTCAAACTTAAACAGGAAAATGGCAAAACCAATAATGTGCCTATTAATGTTTATAAGCCACCAGGTAATTTGATGAAATTGTTTGAGATAACTACCCAAATTGATATACCTATAGAGAAATGGACAGAAGAATATCCAAAGTGTCCATATTTGTAAACTTTCATTGTTCGATATTATCTAATAAGAAGGAGGATAACTTTTGTGAATTACACATCTTGAGAAACAACCATGGTATTCATGCAATTGGTTTTGATGAGGATGAGATGGTGGATACGAATGTCATTCAGATCTTTTATTTATTTATTTATTCGTGGCAGCTAATCCTATTTATTGAAATTGACAAGGATGGTTTATCTTACACTTGGGCCAATGGCAATCAGTATTCATGGATTGACTTTGTGCTAGCAAATGTAATGGGTTATGATTTGGTCAGACACTTTGCATTGATCCAAAATAATTTGAGTGATCATGCAATTGTGGAGCTATCTCAGGATAGTTGTCAAGGTAAAAATTCAGTATTCTTGGAGTGCTATTTCAGATTCAACAATTCTGGGAATAGAACAAAATGGTCTCAGAAAACCAAAAATAAGTTTGATGAACTTATACAGCTCCACCTGGAGGGTGATGATCGAATAAAGTTCATTAATGCTGAGAATTACTATCAAATAATTGCTTCTACCTAAATGGAATTTGAAAACAATGGCAAAGGAAGACTTTTATGAATTCTAAAAAGGGAAATAAAAATTATGATTATGGAATAGCTCACAAGAAAAACATTATTACTGTTAGCTATTAGAAAAAACAAAAACAAATGTTAAATATCAATGATCACAACAGAACACAAGTGGTAAATTGAGGTTGAGATTTAAGAATTGGAATAGGCTGCACAAGGGATCCATTGCTTTGGTGCAATGGCAAATCATGTATAGAGCGACTCAGATTCATGTAAGTTCTGGCATATTTTCTATGAACACAATGGGCCGCATTACAAGTGTGGCAGTCAAGAAACAAGGGTGCTGGAGGCTCATTGGCACCCTTGTTTCCAGACCTCCACACTACGAGTTGCCTGCCGGTGCCGCTGTGCCCAACTAGGCAGAGTCATCACGGAAGCACCGGCACTGTTAGCAACGGTGTCAGTGCTTCGGTTTCCCCACTCCCATAGAGGACTTACAAAATCTGGTGCCTGACTTCCTGCGCCGCCGGGACTTGTAATGTCCTGGAGGCACCAGGACGTCAGGCGCTGGATTCAGTATTATGGGGTTAACACCAACCTCGTAATGAGACCCAATAACCTTAAATTGGGCAAACTTGAAATTAAATTAATCCTATTTCTAATGAAATATAGAAAAGATACATTTTGACCATGTATTATCAGAAACGATGTGCCCAATTTAGAAAGTAACTTCCAAGGCAAATAGGATAAAGGGTCCTTCACATTTTCTGTGGAGGACACTGAGGATATTATATTGTGATTTAAACCATCTAGGGCTCCAGGCCCCAATGTGTTGACAAACTTATTATATAAGAAAAATCCTGAAGTCATGTCACAAGTTGTGTTTGTCAACTTTAAGGAACTTGTGGAAACTGGATTGCTTCCTAAGAACTGGAAATGCTTGATGTTAATCCCTATTTATAAGAAGGGCTCATGTGAATTTCATTCAAATTACCAGTGTTTAGCTATGATTGATTCTAGCTCTAAAATATTTGCACAGTTGCTATTAAGGTTTACAAATGAATGGTTGGAGAAGGATAATATTCTCAAATGTCAACAAACAGGTATTAGGAAGGGTTTAACTATGTTATCCAATCTCTGGACATTAATGTATTTTATTCGAATGACCTCGGCATAAAAAAGTAAATCATTACATTAAGTTGCTAATCCCATAGGAAGAGCACTTTTTGGGTGGCTGATAACTTTGCTCTCTCTGGACGAATCCTCACCAAACTTTGAAAAAAAAGTATATGACCCACTCCAAATTTTTTGCAAAGTTTAGTGATGTTTGGTGCAGGGGGGGGCATGCAGAGTTATAAGAGGGGTCCCAAATTTTTTTTTTTTCCCATAGAGTGAATGGGGAAAAAACTTTGCTCACGCCTACAGCTCAAACTGCTGGACGGATTTGCACCAATTTTGTGGCAGGAGCAGCGGCTTGGTCCCAAAAGCATGCTTTTGAAAATTTGGTGTAAATCTGTCCAGTAATTTCTTTTAAAATGACCAAAATGTAGGTCTCAAAACATTAGTGATATCTATGTCCGCTCCGCGGACAGGACACTGATTGGCTAATTGGCTTCCGTCATATCCGTGGACATACGACGTGTTTGCTGATTGGCTGGGTGGAAGCGTGAGGTGTGTCGTATTGTTTTGATGCATCTGCCATCTTGGATCGGCGGACATCTGTGGACAGTGTGGCGATGAACGGGGGAAAATACAACTTTGGGGAGTGTGTTTGTGTGTAAGAGTGCTTGAGGAGGGTGGGGGAGTAAGAGATGGGTCAAATGCTGTATTTGTTTAGGTGGCAGGTGCACCTGATGTGTTTGTCATGTTCGTGGACATAAAAAAATGCACTTCTGGCTATTTTACTTTGGTATGATATTGGTTTTGGGTTGTTAGTACAGCATTGATTGTAATTAATATCCTATATAAGTAGCTCATATAGAACAGTTGAAATGTTGGATTATATGGGTGTGTTATGCTGTGGTGGTTGTGGCCAGGGCCTAGAGTCTTGGGTGCATTGCTGAAGGCCATAGGCCATAGGCCATCCATCCATCAAATATCCACAAATCTAAAGTTGTGTACTGTTTGATTTGTATAGCTTGTATGTGAAGTTTTGGCTAAGTCATGCAATTAAGATTGTTGAGTTTGGTAACAAGCACTGCAGTATAACATATCCATTGAAGTAAACATTTTGGATTGTGGTGTATGGTTAGTTGTTTGCTTCAATGGTTGTGTTATGGAGCAGTATTTGTGAGTTGAATTATTATATACTTACTGTTTGATTTTTTGTGATTGGATATATTTTTTCATTACTGGGGTAACTGGAGCAGATATTCTTTTTCAATGTCTGTGATAAAAGAAAAAATCATGTTAGTATAGGTAGTTCATAATGAGTTATTGCATTGCATAATAGACATTTCTGCATTATTTCAACCCTCATATTTAGTAGTTTACAAACCAGTGTAGTATGCAATTTGCTCAGTTTCTGTGTTTATTTATTAAATCATTGGGTCTGTGGGAAAATAAAATCCATGCCGGATTAAAAAAAACTTTTTTTTGTTATGGTACAATATATTTCTTTCTTTTTTCAGTGTTTATATGTTGT